>NC_091161.1:19326443-19366443 GCF_040958095.1 Procambarus clarkii | reverse complement strand
CCCACCCAGACAGTTAAGCCAAGGTCAGCAGTCACATCCCACCCAGACAGTTAAGCCAAGGTCAGCAGTCACATCCCACCCAGACAGTTAAGCCAAGGTCAGCAGTCACATCCCACCCAGACAGTTAAGCCAAGGTCAGCAGTCACATCCCACCCAGACAGTTAAGCCAAGGTCAGCAGTCACATCTCACCCAGACAGTTAAGCCAAGGTCAGCAGTCACATCCCACCCAGACAGTTAAGCCAAGGTCAGCAACAAGGTCATCCTACACAGACAACACTGGTTCTGTCTGGAGCGGGGTTAGACCCGGCCGCCTCAGAGCCCGACTGACAACTAAGACAATCAAGCCACCGAGGAACGGCCAGTTGTGTTAGATTTGGAAGTTATATTTATATTCCACATGTTAAAATTTTTGTATAATAACTTTTTCCTCGTTAGTAGTCTCTTCGTTATATATATATATATATATATATATATATATATATATATATATATATATATATATATATATATATATATATATATATATATATATATTGATGCAGTTGATGCCTCCACACCCAGTTGCTGGCTCCACACCCAGTTGATGCCTCCACACCCAGTTGCTGGCTCCACACCCAGTTGCTTGGCCATGACCCAGTGTGTTTGCCCCCCTCTATAGAATAATGCACAGTTTAACTCGGCCAACCGAGTTGAAATGGAAGGGGTCTCAGCGGTCGGGCAGGACTCCACAAGCCTTGAGGTGCCAACAACTGCTCCTAAAAGAGGTTTTTGCCGAGTATGCAACAAAAACACCGCCATAAACTCCATCGGTGGTGTTATCCGCTTTCACACCTTCAACGAGGAAAGATGCAGTGGTTCCCACCAGCTTCCGAAGGGAAGCAATGGCCAGCTGCCATTAACAGTTAGGGAAGAGACTCCCATTAACCTAATCTCATCTGAGAACCTCACCCAAGCGATCATAGCGACGTCTGCTAGAACATTACCACACATCCCAAAAGCAGCCCGCCCAAATGCAGCAGCCAAACTTTGTAATCTTCTGAAAAGGGTCAATGATGCACCGGAAAACATTCAAGCGTGGCATAATGTCCTTCTGTTTGGCAATGTATGCCTCACCGTCCCTCCAAGGAGGGACAAATCACTTGCTTCCTCGGTCCTGAGGGCGATAAATGAATACCCAAGGGGGGACAACCTAGTTCGCCTGCCTCTCCGAGCAAAACACACCCACCGCAGAAATGGTAACAACAACATACCGGAAACGTACAAAATCAGAGCACAAATCACCAAGAAAATTGAAGAGGGAAATACCGCAAGTGCTATTAGAGTCCTCACCAGTGACGAGAAAATTGCTCCTCGAAACTCAGCCACAGCACGGGCCCTGCAAAGCAAGCACCCACCCAGAGCCCCTCAAGGCGACAACATCGTTCCGCCATCAGCCGACACCATTTCAGACCCATTAACAGTTGGTGAATCTGAGGTCTACAAAGCAGCCCTTTCTTTTCCACCTGGGTCAGCAGGCGGCTTTACAGGGTTAAAACCTCAACATATCAAGCAAATGTTAAATCCTGCGGTTGGTGATGCTGCACAAGATCTTCTTATGGAACTCACAAGGTTCGTCAACATGTGTCTGGCTGGTGAGATACCTGAGGTCATCAGGCCTCTCTTTTTTGGTGCCTCCCTCTGTGCTCTCAAAAAGAAGGACGAAGGAATCAGGCCAATCGCTGTTGGCAACACTCTCCGACGCCTGATTGCCAAGGCTGCTACGAGGGTTGTCAGCCAGCAAGCGGCTGAATTGCTGAAACCAATCCAGCTAGGATTTGGAATCCCCCAAGGCTGTGAAGCGGCTGCCCATGCAGCACGAGCATACATCACAAACATTTCTGATGAAAAGGCCCTGCTCAAACTGGACTTTAAGAATGCCTTCAACATGGTAAGAAGAGATGCAGTACTTTGTGCCGTACATCGCCATTTCCGGCCCCTCTACCCGTTCATACTATCGTGCTACAGTGGCGAGTCAAAACTGCTCTTTGGTGAACATGAAATCAGATCATGTGAAGGTGTTCAGCAAGGTGATCCTCTTGCTCCCCTTCTTTTCTGCTTAGTCTTAAAAGAAATCACCGAAAGCTTGTCCAGCGAGTTCAACATCTGGTTTTTGGATGATGGCACTATAGCTGGCACCGTAGACCACCTCTTGTCAGATATCAGGAAAATAAGGGAGCAAGAAGTAAGCCTGGGTCTCGTCCTGAACCCTTCCAAGTGTGAAGTAGTCTCCTCCAACCCAGACATCGTAGCTAGAATAAGGTCTGCCTTGCCTGGAGCCCATGTCATTAGGGCCGAGAACAGCACCCTCCTTGGAGCTCCCCTCGGGTCTAACGCCATTGAGGAGATCCTCGACAAGAAAATCGCAGACCTTAGGAGGATGGAAGACAGAATAGGTGACATCGATGCCCACGATGCTTTTTATCTCCTCACCAAATGCCTATCCCTTCCGAGGCTAACCTACTTTCTGAGGTGCGCCCCATCTTACAACAACCCAAAGCTTGACGAGTATGACCTCCTACTGAAGACCATGCTGGAAAAAGTTGTTAACCTCTCTCTCAACGAATGCCAGTGGAAACAAGCCACTCTTCCTGTCAGGCTCGGTGGCTTGGGTGTCCGCACCGCCACCCAAATTGCAGTCCCAGCCTTCCTGTCTTCCTCCTCAGCATCAGATGACCTGGTTAAGGAAATTCTACCTGACACCCTGAGTGATGTAGCGGGGATACAGGACCCCCACTACACGGAATGTGACACGAAATGGGGTGCCATGACAGACCCAGCACTCAGACCAGCCATGCCGAAAGCCAAGAAACAATCCAGTTGGGACAGCCCCATTGTAGACAAAGAAGCCACAGCTTTGCTGGAGGCAGCAACAACCCCCAGTGATCGTGCACGCCTCACAGCTGTGCAGGCTCCCCATGCAGGGGACTTCCTTCTGGCAGTCCCTATGTCTGCGACAGGCACACGTCTTGATCCGCAGGAGCTCCGTATTGCAGTCGCTCTGCGCCTTGCTGCCCCTATCCACACTGTTCACAGGTGTATTTGCGGCGAGGCAGATGCTGACGAATATGGATTGCATGGCCTGCACTGTGGAAAATCGGGTGGTTGGCACACTAGACACGACGAAGTCAACGACATCATTAAAAGAAGCCTTGCCTCTGCTCAGTGTCCAGCGGAGAGAGAGCCCCGCAACCTACTGAACCGTGACTCTGTTAGCTTTGCCGGCCGACCAGACGGAATCACACTGCGTCCGTGGAAGGGTGGCAGGCAGTTAGCATGGGACTATACTTGCGTATCCACCCTGGCAACGACATACATCACCCTCTCTGCCGGCACGGCAGGAGCCGCAGCGACACACAGAGAAAAACAAAAGTCAGTCAAGTACAGGCAATTAGATCAAAGCTACAATTTCGTTCCAATAGGGTCTGAGACCCTAGGCCCATGGGGTGAGAGTGCAAGAAGGTTTCTTAAGGATCTTGGTTCCAAGCTCATTGACACCACAAGAGACCCTAGAGCAGCAAGTTTTCTCTTTCAGCGCCTCAGTGTCGCGATCCAGAGGGGAAATGCCCGCTGCATCCTCGGTTCCTGCCCGGCGTCGGAGGAGTTCGAGGAAATCTACAGCCTCTAGGAAGCGAACTTTTTCTTGTGTCCTCTTAATGTTCATTTTTTGTATGAAATCAGATATGTAACTGTATAACCTTGCATAATAAAGTGTACATCATAATAAAAAAAAAAGGGGGTGGTAGGAGAAGTGAACACTCTTTCGCATTCAGAGTTAAATGTCAAGTTTTTCCCTGAGTGCTCTGTGTTCCCTTCTCTGAGGCTGTGGGTCCCTATAATTACACCAGTGGTGGTACCCCCCTATATATATATATATATATATATATATATATATATATATATATATATATATATATATATATATATATATATATATATATATATATATATATATATATATTTATATATATATATATATATATATTTATATATATATATATATATATTTATATATATATTTATATATATATATATATATATATTTATATATATATATATATATATATATATATATATATATATATATATATATATATTAGTATATTTTGGTAGCAGTCTTTCCTGTAGACATATTTTATTAAATATGACCGAAAAAGTAAGATTAATAATTCTAAAACGAATTTTCTCAATCTTTCGTACATTATGCTTCACTGTTGGAGGTAAATCAAAAATCACTTCTCCAAAATTCATTTTTATTTCTAGTCTGACGCGACACGGGCGCGTTTCGTAAAACTTATTACATTTTCAAAGACTTCACAAATACACAACTGATTAGAACTTGCATTTCCCTGATTTTATATCTACTTTTGAGTGAGGTGGGAAGGGTGATGTGGCATTACATTTGAATGAGGTGGGAAGGATGATGTGGCATTAGAGGATATTAATAGGGTATTAAAAGTATCAACACAAGACAGAACACGAAACAATGGATATTGAATAGAAGTGTTTGTAGAAAGCCTATTGGTCCATATTTCTTGATGCTTCTATATTGGAGCGGAGTCTTGAGGTGGGTAGAATATAGTTGTGCAATAATTGGCTGTTGATTGCTGGTGTTGACTTCTTGATGTGTAGTGCCTCGCAAACGTCAAGCCGCCTGCTATCGCTGTATCTATCGATGATTTCTGTGTTGTTTACTAGGATTTCTCTGGCGATGGTTTGGTTATGGGAAGAGATTATATGTTCCTTAATGGAGCCCTGTTGTTTATGCATCGTTAAACGCCTAGAAAGAGATGTTGTTGTCTTGCCTATATACTGGGTTTTTTGGAGCTTACAGTCCCCAAGTGGGCATTTGAAGGCATAGACGACGTTAGTCTCTTTTAAAGCGTTCTGTTTCGTGTCTGGAGAGTTTCTCATGAGTAGGCTGGCCGTTTTTCTGGTTTTATAGTAAATCGTCAGTTGTATCCTCTGATTTTTGTCTGTAGGGATAACGTTTCTATTAACAATATCTTTCAGGACCCTTTCCTCTGTTTTATGAGCTGTGGAAAAGAAGTTCCTGTAAAATAGTCTAATAGGGGGTATAGGTGTTGTGTTAGTTGTCTCTTCAGAGGTTGCATGGCTTTTCACTTTCCTTCTTATGATGTCTTCGATGAAACCATTGGAGAAGCCGTTATTGACTAGAACCTGCCTTACCCTACAGAGTTCTTCGTCGACTTGCTTCCATTCTGAGCTGTGGCTGAGAGCACGGTCGACGTATGCGTTAACAACACTCCTCTTGTACCTGTCAGGGCAGTCGCTGTTGGCATTTAGGCACATTCCTATGTTTGTTTCCTTTGTGTAGACTGCAGTGTGGAAACCTCCGCCCTTTTCCATGACTGTTACATCTAGAAAAGGCAGCTTCCCATCCTTTTCCGTCTCGTAAGTGAAACGCAGCACGGAACTCTGCTCAAATGCCTCCTTCAGCTCCTGCAGATGTCTGACATCAGGTACCTGTGTAAAAATGTCGTCAACATACCTGCAGTATATGGCCGGTTTCAAGTTCATGTCGACTAAGACTTTTTGCTCGATGGTACCCATGTAGAAGTTTGCAAACAGGACACCTAGGGGAGAACCCATAGCGACCCCATCTACTTGCTTATACATATGCCCATCCGGGCTCAAGAAGGGTGCCTCTTTAGTACAAGCTTGGAGTAGTTTCCTCAGAATACTTTCTGGCATGTCAAGAGGAGTACAGGCTGGATCACGATACACTCTGTCGGCTATCATTCCGATTGTCTCGTCCACAGGTACGTTGGTAAACAGCGATTCTACGTCCAACGAGGCTCTTATCCCTGTGGCCCGTGCGCCCCGCAGTAAGTCCACAAATTCCTTTGGAGACTTCAGGCTGAAGGCGCAAGGAACATAAGGAGTCAGCAGGCCGTTGAGTCGCTTTGCCAATCTGTACGTGGGTGTGGGTATCTGGCTAATGATTGGCCGAAGTGGGTTTCCAGGCTTGTGCGTCTTGACATTTCCATACGCATATCCAGGTTTATATTCCCCAATGATCTTTGGCAGGTGGAGTCCGGATTTCTTGGCGTTCACAGTTTCGATCAGTTTGTTGACCTTTGCTTTTAATTCGGCTGTAGTGTCCTTCGTTACCCTTTGGAACTTAGTTTGGTCAGAGAGTATGATGTTCATTTTCGCCAGATATTCGTCTTTTTTAAGAATGACATATATTGGCGACTTGTCACCTCTCCTGACAACTATCTCCTTGTTCTCGCGAAGGCTTTTAGCTGCCGCTCTAAGCTCGGGGGACAGTATGGTGCTTCTGTAGTTGCCTCGATTCTTTCCTCCTTCTGCAATAAGTTCTGCTTGTAAGGTATCTTTGGTAGTGACCTTCTTTTGTGTCTCGAGGTCGAATATGTCGTCCAACAGAATTTCCAACTCCACTTTCCGGGCCATTTCACTCGGTCTGGACATAACATGACAGTTTATGCCCAGATTTAGGAGAGTGACTTGGTCCTCAGTGAGGTTAATTCTAGAAATAAAAATGAATTTTGGAGAAGTGATTTTTGATTTACCTCCAACAGTGAAGCATAATGTACGAAAGATTGAGAAAATTCGTTTTAGAATTATTAATCTTACTTTTTCGGTCATATTTAATAAAATATATATATATATATATATATATATATATATATATATATATATATATATATATATATATATTATTATTTTATTATTATATTATTATATATATTATTATTATATATATTATTATTATATATATATTATTATATATATATTATTATATATATTATTATTTTATTATTATTATATATATTATTATTTATATATATATATATATATATATTTATATATATATATATATATATATATATATATATATATATATATATATATATATATATATATATATATATATATATATATTATTAAATATGACCGAAAAAGTAAGATTAATAATTCTAACACGAATTTTCTCAATCTTTCGTACATTTCTTTTCACTGTTTGAGGTAATTCAAAAATCAATTCTCCAAAATTCATTTATATTTCTAGTCTGACGCGACACTTGAGCGCGTTTCGTAAAACTTATTACATTTTCAAAGACTTTACACATACACAACTGAATAGAACTTACATATCTCCGATTTGTTTATATCTACATTTGAGTGAGGTGGATGGGGTGAGGTGGTATTTAATAGGGTATTAATTTCATCAACACAAGACAGAACACGAAACAATGGGTATTGAAATGGAAGTGATTGTAGAAAGCCTATTGGTCCATATTTCTTGATGCTTCTATATTGGAGCAGAGTCTTGAGGTGGGTAGAATATAGTTGTGCATTAATTGGCTGTTGATTGCTGGTGTTGACTTCTTAATGTGCAGTGCCTCGCAAACGTCAAGCCGTCTGCTATCGCTGTATCTATCGATGATTTCTGTATTGTTTACTAGGATTTCTCTGGCGATGGTTTGGTTGTGGGAAGAGATTATATGTTCCTTAATGGAGCCCTGTTGCTTATGCATCGTTAAACGCCTAGAAAGAGATGCTGTTGTCTTGCCTATATACTGTTTTTTTTTTTGGAGCTTACAGTCCCCAAGAGGGCATTTGAAAGCATAGACGACGTTGGTCTCTTTTAAAGCGTTCTGCTTTGTGTCTGGAGAGTTTCTCATGAGTAGGCTGGCCGTTTTTCTGGTTTTATAGTAAATCGTCAGTTGTATCTTCTGATTTTTGTCTGTAGGGATAACGTTTCTATTAACAATATCTTTCAGGACCCTTTCCTCCGTTTTATGAGCTGTGGAAAAGAAGTTCCTGTAAAATAGTCTAATAGGGGGTATAGGTGTTGTGTTAGTTGTCTCTTCAGAGGTTGCATGGCGTTTCACTTTCCTTCTTATGATGTCTTCGACGAAACCATTGGAGAAGCCGTTGTTGACTAGGACCTGCCTTACCCTACAGAGTTTTTCGTCGACTTGCTTCCATTCTGAGCTGTGGCTGAGAGCACGGTCGGCATATGCGTTAACAACACTCCTCTTGTACCTGTCTGGGCAGTCGTTGTTTGCATTTAGGCACATTCCTATGTTCGTTTCCTTAGTGTAGACTGCAGTGTGGAAACCTCCGCCCTTTTCCATGACTGTTACATCTAGAAAGGGCAGCTTTGTAAATACATGTCTCCTTGTGGACTGATGAAAGGGGCTTCCTTTGTACATGCTTCGAGAAGACTCTTCAAGTGTGGCTCAAGTATGTCTAATAATTAGACATACAAGTATGTCTAATTATACTTGTATAATAATTATACGTGTATAATAAAAATATACACTTGTAGACATACAAGTATGTCTAATTATTAGACATACTTGAGCCACACTTGAAGAGTCTTCTCGAAGCATGTACAAAGGAAGCCCCTTTCATCAGTTCACAAGGAGACATGTATTTACAAATAGACGGAGTAGCAATGGGCTCCCCCTTAGGAGTTTTATTTGCTAATTTTTATATGGGAACCATCGAAGACAGGGTCTTCAGTAGCAGACAAAAACCAACTGTATACTGCCGTTATGTAGATGACATATTCGTAATAGTAACAGACTCAGATGAACTAATTGACCTAAAAAGACATCTAGAGAGAGAGTCAGTACTACGATTTACACATGAAAATAGTGAAAATAACAGTCTGCCATTCCTGGTTGTACTAATAACAAAAACAGGAACCTCTTTAAGCACCAACGTATATACCAAGCCCACCAACATAGGATTATGCCTAAATGGTAGAAGTGAGTGCCCCCAAAGATACAAAGCCAGTGTTCTCAATGCTTATATTCGTCGAGCGCTTACCTACTGCTCTGAATGGAGCAACGTGAGTAGAGAGTTTGAAAGAGTAACTCAGGTATTGGTGAACAACGGATATAGCAACGCGGAAATAAGCGCTGCTATAAGAAGACACTTGGACCGTTGGTATAATCCAGAACCTAGAACAGAAACCACAACACCTCCAATAAAATTATATTACAAATCAACCATGCACAGTGAACATATAAAAGAGGAAAGAATAATGAAAGAAATAATCTGTAAAGGAGTAAAAAGCACTACTCCTAACCAAAACATAAACCTGATAATGTTCTACAAAACCAAGAAGACTTCCGAACTCCTTATCAAAAACAGCCCGAAGCCGACGGAGAACCCTCTACAGCAGTCAAGCGTTGTATACATGTACACTTGCCCCCACGAAGGATGTAACATTCAATCTAAGTACATAGGTATGACGTCGACCAAGCTGACGAGGCGTTTGACATGCCATCTTCAATCCGGTGCCCGTAGGAATCACATGAGACAAGCCCATGACATCACTCTAACAAGAGAAATGTTGAACAAGAATACCTGCATAATAGACAAAACCCAAGATGCAAGAAGATTACAAATTCTTGAGGCAATTCACATAAGAATAGAACAACCTACCATGAACACCCAAATCACGGAACTATTTACTCTACCCACCATGAGAGTAAGGACAAGACCAGAACATAACGATGTCAGCACAGAAGACAATGTCCAACTGTTACGGCCCTCTCGGGTCGCAACTGGGTTCTTACTCTGATGTTGTTAGAGGAAGGGTATCCGGCCCCAAGCCAGTAGTGGCTTTCAAGGGATGAGATCCGTAACGCAAGTAACTTAAAGGGGAAGGGAAATAAAGTAAAAAACTTAATATAATATAATGACCGCCACCAATAAATAATATATAAAAGGTTACACAAGGGGAGGGGTATTAACACTATTATTAACAAAGTAGTCTTCTGAAGACCCTGGATCTTCTCGGTGCTCTCGTGGCCTCTCGACGAATCCTTCGAAAAGCTGAGTCTACCCCGGCCACAGGCCAGCCATAACACAGTTCCACTGGGGGCACCGCCGTGGAGGCCGTCAACCACAAGTCCAGCGGACTGCTGGCAGGTTCCGGATCAGCAACGCTAGTCAGGCCACTCCACGAGCGATACTAAGGTAGCGCCCTAGTCAGGAGCCTCGTGTGATATCACAGATCACTCTCCTGTCCACAATACCCCAGTGGTCAATCGTCTCCACCAGTCAGTCCCGGGTACGACAATCCTTCAACTGCCACTTCACTGGCAGGGTAACACCACAGTGTTCATCCGGGAGGCGACTCACAGCTGCTGCAGCAAAGCACTTGGTGATGAGACGGCTGCCTTGGGTAGACTGACTAGACTTCCCTTACAGCAGTCCCAGGTCGACTCTGCAATCAGACACGTCATCAGTAACAGGGACTCACAAAAACACCTCACTTACAGGCTCAGACCCAAACGCCCACCTATCCACTCCATAGATGGCGTTGTCGTCTGAGCACCACCTCACCAGAGGTCAGCAGCGGCTGTGTTGTGAGCTGAACAGGACTGGAAACTGGCCCTCGTAGCCAGTACGCCTCGTCCTCACCAGGTGTCGTCGTCCATTTGGAGGGGGTTTCGGGAGCCGACCCACAGATGGCGTGGTCGTCACTGCTCCAGGCTCGGACGCTGGATCCGGGTCCGTAACACCAACATAACAGGCCAATTACACTGGATTACTCTTTGTGTTTAGATAGGAGCTGCCTCGTATGGGCCAAAAAACCTTCTGCAGCCTCTATGTTTCACCTCACATTTATCCCTTATGTATCCCACCCATGTTTTCACATTCATTGTATTATCACCTGACCCAGTGCGGGTATAAAATCAACCAGCATTGTAAGATCTGTTCACTTGAGAATGAACCATGGAGATTCGAAACGTTGTGCAAATTGTATAAATAAGTGTAATACACTCTATAGTAAATCACTTCTTTTCTTCACCTTAAAAGTAGGAAAATGAGTTTTGGTGAACTCCTATTTCAACTAAGCCCTGATCCTAAGAAAATAGTTAGAGGGATAGAAGCCCTAAACCAGAAAATAATATATACAGAATATGCGGTGATATTCAATGAAACATGTTTGAAAGAAAACCTGCTGCCAGTATACACCAATATATATATATATATATATATATATATATATATATATATATATATATATATATATATATATATATATATATATATATATATATATATATATATGTGTGTGTGTGTGTGTATATCACGAAAATAAACACGTGATTAAGAATGTGAGAATGTCAGACCACGGAGGAAAAATTAAACAGGAATTTCCTTAAGTACTTTCGTATATTATATACATCTTCACCTTCTGAAGATGTATTTAATATACGAAAGTACTTAAGGAAATTCCTGTTTCATTTTTCCTCCGTGGTCTGACATTGTCATATATATATATATATTTATATATATATATATATATATATATATATATATATATATATATATATATATATATATATATATATATATATATATATATATATATATTGTGACGGTAAAGCGTTGGTGTTCGGCTGTTTCAAAAGCTGGGGGCAGGGCCTCGCCACAAACAAAAAAAAAGGGAAGATTGTCCTTTTGTCTGTGGTAAGGTAATGGGAAGACACACAAAACACAAAGTATAAACAATGAAATTTTAATTACTATAGAAAACAAGATATGAATAAAGACAATCTCGTAAAATTCAAAACAAGTCAACAAACAAAACAACATGACTAATTACCGGCAGTGAAAATTTACTCTAAGACAAACAAGTGCAAGTTAAATAAATCAAGTGAGGTGCTGAGAATACTGGCTTCAAGCTGCCACTTCCCTTAGTACACGACAGCCAGGGCTTAGTCTACTATAGAGAGATGTCAACTCCAAGGAGCACAGGGATATTCTGAGGAGACGGCGTGCTGCTGGTCCAGATGTCAAGTCATGTGGTGGTGTGAGTGCAGGTGCGGCGACACACCAGCCAATCAGCAACAGGCAGGCGGAGAATGAGTAGTTTGCTGGTTTGACAGCGGGCGGTAGCCGGTGTGTCGGGTTGTGCATGGTACGCTTTGCTTCCTGGGCAAAACGTTTGGTGATACTGGTGGACGTATCTTCAATATAGTATCTTGTACTTGAACGACGTAAATGTGTAGGGAAGAGCAGGCTCAATCTCTCTTGAAAAAGATTATCGTCACAATATATATATATATATATATATATATATATATATATATATATATATATATATATGTATGTAAATATATATATATATATATATATATATATATATATATATATATATATATATATATATATATATATATATATATATATATATATATATTAAAAAAAATGGAAATGTTCGTTTGTTCAAAATCGCTAATCTCCGAAAGTTTTTCACCGATTGCTTTGAAATTTTCACACAATGTTCCATTCGCATCCAGCCAGGTTTTTAAATATATACTATATAGATGTCGTTTGTTCGTTGGAAATGGAAATGAAAATGGAAATGTTCGTTTGTTCAAAATCGCTAATCTCCGAAAGTTTTTCACCGATTGCTTTGAAATTTTCACACAATGTTCCATTCGCATCCAGCCAGGTTTTTAAATATATATTATATAGATGTCACGTCTGTGACGGTAAAAGAAAAAAAAACATGCTTTTTCTGAAAATTTATGTTTTTCATGTTTTTCAAGTGAGGGAAATCTTCGAAACTTCTTTACCAATTCCTTTGAAATTTTGACACAACGTTGCATTCGAATAGGCACGTCTTTTTATATATCTACTATATACATGCCTCACCTGTGATGGGAAAAAACATGTTTTTTTTTTTTTTTAAAGCGCCATCTGTTGCATGTAAGAGCAACACACACACATAATATACTAATTATGTAACAATTCCATTTCAATGTTTCTGACTGCATTGATAAATGCAATTTTCATAGATTTTGATTTATTTGCATTTTGATTGAGCTATTTTATTTGAATTGCGTTGGAATTGAGCTATGTTGTTTACCATACCGTTCATTTCGTGAGAATAGTTTTTTTATTTTTTCATATTTTCATTTCATTTGTAACTGTTTTCCTTATATTTCAGTGATGGGAACATCAGATCACTTGATGTTCCCAATTTTCTGATGGGAACATCAGACCATTTGGGAAGGCATTGGACGAGGGTGGTGAATGGTGGGGATGACGAGGAGACGGAAGTGAGAGATGGTGGGGAGGACGAGGGGACAAGAGAGGGGCTAATGGTGGGGAAGGACGAGGGGACGGGGGAGTTTGGAATGGTGGGAAAGAGGGGGATGGGGGAATGGAGAATTGAGGGTAGGACGAGGGGACAGGGGAGTGGGGCATGGTGCGAAGGAAGAGAGGACGGTGGAGTGGGGAGGACGGGGGATGGTGAGTAGTGGAGAGTACGCCAAGTCAGGACCGTTTTGCTTTTATCGACGGTCCTGACTTGGCGTACCCGTTTTTAGTTACCCCAGTGACCCTTGCACAGACATCCTTAATGGCCAATGACGTCACCAGCTAGCCGCTCAGCGGTCCTGCACAGGTACGTTTAAGATGATTAAAAAGTCCTGACTTGGCGTACCAGTTTTTAGTTACCTCTGCTAGTGATTGCCTTATAGTTTACGAATCCATTCAGGCACACCTCTATCATGTCACCCCTATGTCTTCGTCTATCTAGTGAATGTAATTTAAGCTTTGTCAATCTTTCTTCAGAGATTGCTTATGTAGCATAGGGCAAATAAAAATAAAAACCTACTATCAACCATTTGTATGAAACAGTCCCCTGCCAGGCGTGGTGACTTCAATGCGATTTCAGTAGTAATCAATAGTACTGCATAAACGCATAAATATATATGTGCGTGCATAAATATATATGCACATCTCACATGCACTCAAAACATACCTCGCACACCTTACTGTAGCATATAACAAATAAAAAATACTCATAAAGTAAAAGCAAGCCTCTCATGTTTTGAAATAAGGCCTTCTGCAGTTACGTTCTTTTCTGACGTCATCATCCCTAATGCGCTGTAGGCCCCAATGAGCCAACGTGCTAAATGTGGATCCTAGGAGGTTCACATATTAGTGCGAATCAGGCTTATTAGCTCAACTGTAGTCTGTGCTTCATCAGAGTCGATATTCAGCTACATTGGCTCGTATTTTCGCTCATTGCTCATATTTTTTGTTATTCATTTCATAAACCCTATCAAACCATCCTAACCTAACTTAGTATATAACAAACAAATACATTCTACAGACCAGTTGTTGTTGTTTAGCGACGTCGCAAAAAGCGGCCTCAGTATAGGGATAAGAACATAAGAACAAAGGCAACTGCAGAAGGCCTATTGGCCCATACGAGGCAGCTCCTATTTATAACCACCCAATCCCACTCATATACATGTCCAACCCATGCTTGAAACAATCGAGGGACCCCACCTCCACAATGTTACGGGGCAATTGGTTCCACAAATCAACAACCCTGTTACTGAACCAGTATTTACCCAAGTCTTTCCTAAACCTAAACTTATCCAATTTATACCCATTGTTTCGTGTTCTGTCTTGTGTTGATACTTTTAATACCCTATTAATATCCCCTTTGTTATGTCCATTCACCCACTTGTAAACCTCTATCATGTCACCCCTAACTCTTCGCCATTCCAGTGAATGCAACTTAAGCTTTGTTAATCTTTCTTCATATGAAAGATTTCTAATTTGGGGAATTAACTTAGTCATCCTACGTTGGACACGCTCAAGTGAATTTATATCCATTCTATAATACGGCGACCAAAACTGGACTGCATAATCTAAATGGGGCCTAACCAGAGCAAGATATAGCTTAAGAACCACACCAGGTGTCTTGTTACTAACGCTTCGATTAATAAATCTCAGTGTCCTATTCGCCTTATTACGAACATTCATGCATTGATCCTTTTGTTTTAAATTCTTACTAATCATAACTCCCAGATCCCTTTCGCAATCCGACTTCGCAATCTCAACACCATCTAGCTCGTATCTTGTAACTCTATCATCATTACCTAGCCTCAGAACTTTACATTTATCAGCATTTAACTGCATTTGCCAATCATTTGACCATTTCAAAACCCTATCTAGATCAACTTGAAGTGATAGTGAGTCCTCCTCCGAATTAATTTCCCTACCGATTTTCGTATCATCGGCAAATTTGCAAATGTTGCTACTCAAACCTGAATCTAAATCATTTATATATATTATAAACAACAGAGGTCCCAGGACAAGAGCCCTGAGGTACTCCACTAACAACATTATCCCACTCTGACTTAAACCCATTTATACTAACCTCTCTGTTTTCCATTGGAATAGCCATGCCCTAATCCAAGTTAATATAGCACCCCCAATACCATGAGCTTCTATTTTTTAATTAGTCTTTCATGTGACACTGTATCAAAAGCTTTGCTAAAGTCAAGGTACACAACATCACAATCCTTACCACTATCAACTGCCTCAACTATGCTGGAATAAAAAGTTAGCAAATTTGTTAAACATGAACGGACATTTGTAAAACCATGTAGCGACTCCTTTAATAATTTATGTTTTTCAAGATAGAGATGAATTGTATTTGCAATTATTGATTCAAGTAACTTTCCCACAATAGACGTTAGGCTAATTGGCCGATAGTTTGACGAAAGTGATCTATCTCCTTTCTTAAAAATTGGTACCACATTAGCTACCTTCCATGACTCTGGCACTCTGCCTTTCTCTATTGATTTATTAAATATGGTAGACAGTGGCTCGGAAAGCTCCTCTTTGCATTCTTTAAGCACCCTGGCAAACACTTCATCCGGCCCTGGGGATTTGTTTGGTTTTAGTTTTTCTAATTGTTTAATTACATCCTCCCTGGTAACTGCTAAACTAGTCAATCTGTCCTCATCCCCACCCACATAGACTTGTTCGGCTGAAGGCATATTGTTAAGTTCTTCTTTAGTAAATACAGATATAAAATATTTGTTAAAAATACTACTCATCTCTTTGTCATTATCCGTTATTTGACCTGTCTCAGATTTTAATGGACCTATCCTTTCCCTAGTCTTAGTTCGATATAACTGAAAAAACCCTTCAGGATTTGACTTTGCTTGCTCTGCTATGCGAACTTCATAGTTTCTTTTTGCTTTCCTAATCTTTTTTTAACATTTCTAACCAGTTGTATGAATTCCTGTTCTAACCTGACTTCCCATTCTTAATCCTTTTGTACCAAGATCTCTTTTTACCTATAAGGTTCTTTAAATTATTTGTTATCCACTTTGGGTCATTAGTATTCGATCTATTCAATTTGTATGGTATACTACGTTCCTGTGCTTTGTTTAGAATATTCTTAAATAAGTTATATATTAAATCCACATCGAAATCCCCTTTTACGTCACCTGTCGCTGGGTTCATGTCTCGCTCTAAGACCGGCCCACACCCCATACCCAAGACTTTCCAATCTATTTGACCCAAAAAATTTCTTAGGCTATTAAAATCAGCTTTTCGAAAATCTGGCACTTTAACAGAATTTTCTCCTACATGTCTATTCCATTCTATGCTAAATCTGATTACTTTGTGATCACTGTTCCCTAGCTCACTCCCTATTTCGATGTCATTAATTTGTGTTTCCCTGTTAGTTAACACTAAATCTAAAATATTATTTTCCCGCGTTGGTTCCTTAATGTGTTGCGTAAGAAAGCAATCGTCAATTAATTCTAGAAAATCTTCTGCTTCACTATTCCCTGTTTTGTTCACCCAGTTTATTCCACTAAAATTAGTCACCCATGACATAAATACTGTTAGATCTAGATGCTCTAGATATATATTTTTTTTTTTTTTGAGATATATACAAGAGTTGTTACATTCTTGTACAGCCACTAGTACGCGTAGCGTTTCGGGCAAGTCCTTAATCCTATGGTCCCTGGAATACGATCCCCTGCCGCGAAGAATCGTTTTTTCATCCAAGTACACATTTTACTGTTGCGTTAAACAGAGGCTACAGTTAAGGAATTGCGCCCAGTAAATCCTCCCCGGCCAGGATACGAACCCATGACATAGCGCTCGCGGAACGCCAGGCGTTTTTTTCATTCCATAGATGCTCTGCTTCCATTCTGTCTAAATTTGGTGGCCTATATATAACTCCTATTATAATATTTTTTGCTTTTTCGTTTAATTCTATCCAAATAGTTTCTGTGTGTGGCTCAGTTTTGATTCCCTCTTTGAGATTACATTTCAAATTGTCCCTAACATATATGGCTACTCCACCTCCTCGTCTAATATATCTATCTGTGTGAAATAGTTTAAATCCATTTATCTGATATTCAGCTAATAGTTCTCTATTTTCTACATTCATCCACGTTTTGGTAAGTGCAATAATATCTATTTTTTTCTGTGCAGACAAGAGCATTTAATTCATTAATTTCATTTCTTAGACTTCTACTGTTAGTGTAATATATCCTAAGTGAATTGTTATTTTGAGGCCCGTTTCTTTCCCTGATCATTTTGCCAATTCTTTTCTCCCACGAACACATACTTTTATTACCTCCTTCCTCCAAATCAATTCCCATACCACTATCTACTAACAGTTTAAACCCAAACAAACACCTCTAACCACTGGTTCCAACGAGTTCGCAACAGCAACAACCCCAGCCCTCGATAGATGCACCTCATCACGAGCATACATTTCATTTCTTCCATAGAAGCGTTCCCAGTTGTCTATGAAAGATATTGCATTTGATTTGCAATATCTTTCCAGCCGGCAATTGACACCAAGTGCCCTCGACATTCATTCATTTCCCACTCCCTTTCTTGGAAGAATGCCACATATGATTGGGATTCCTCCCTTGCTCCTAACTAATTCAATGGCTGTCCTAAATCTCTGTATTAGTTCCTCACTCCTAACTCGCCCAACATCATTACCCCCTGCACTAATACAAATAATGGGTTTGTTCCCATTTCCCGTCATAATATCATTCATGTTTTCAACAATATCACCAATTCCAGCTCCCGGATAGCAAACCCTTAATCTGTTCCCCCTATCTCTGGCACAAAACGTTCTGTCTAAATACCTCACATGGAATCTCCCACAACCAAAATTCGCTTCGGTACCGCCCTAACTTTCTGAGCAGCCTGAGGGGCCTGCGCTCCGCTGTTCCTCGCTGATTTCCTCGCTGCAGGCGCACTACAGCACTCGTCCTCCAACACGGCAAATGAATTTGCCGTCCTTAGGGCGTCTGTAGGCGGCCTTGTCAAGGTCTTCTTAAGACCCCTGTCTTTCACTACTCTCCACGATGAGGTCTCGTCAACACTGGTCTCCTCCTTCGTTTCCTCTCGAAGTCTCAGCCGTCGTACCTCCTCCCGCAGGGAATCCATCTCTGCTCTCAGAGCTCCAACCAAACTCACCAAATCATTCACTAATCCTTCCATTATTGCAATAATGGAAGGGCATATGATAGGGCATTGTTAGTTATTAACAAATAGGTGTTAAGGTATCACAGCACCTGACTGGTCAACTATGTATGACATCACCAAATGGCCAATGGTTTTGTCCTACTAGCATATGTATTTGATGTTATTATTCAAAATGGCTGGACTAACCCTCTCCACCTAACCTAATAAGAGGTTTAAGAATAAACATTTTAATCATCCACAACTGTAATTATTATTCGGTAATAAGTGCAAAAGTATAACAGCAACCCAAATGTAACTGCAAAAGTCCTACTGGCCCACACGAGGCAGCTCCTATATATTTCCACCCAATCTCATTCATATTCATGTCCACCCTATGCTTAAAACATCCAAGGGATCCCACTTAAAGTATTAGTTTACAATAATAGTTTTAATAAATAGCTCTCATTCTAGTTTTATACACAACAGCAATTATGAAACCTTATAGCTAGATATCGTACTATAATCCACAAGTAGTTACCACACATCTGGTAGCACAGCGCATTAGTGGCTGTGTTCATGGGTTAGTCAACTGTCCTCACATCCATCAAATAGCTATCCAAATGTCGCACCTCAATTCATCCATCTAGCAACTCAGCTGGATGCTACCCACTATATTCATAGGCTAATCATTTCAACACCTCAAAAAATCCTAGTCTTGCAATGCAAATCAGGTAACTTGTTTCTAAACCAACAGTCGCAAATACAAGAATACATACCTACACATACACCACAACCTATACATTCATAGAGGATAGCCTAGTTTTTTGCCACCATTTCCCCATTAATCAAATGTAATTTATGCCATACTCAGAAAATACTGCATTTACACACTAAATATGCTATTTATGCACAAAATATATTATTTACACTCAAAATATACCATCACACAAAAATATGACATTTATATACAAAATATGTCAGTTGCACACAAAAATATACCATTTACACAATACTGCATGTACACTCAGAGTATGACATTTACACAAAGTATGGTATTTGCACAAATATATCAAAATGCTTATGAATTTAGACAATAAAAAATGCGCTTTTACTAAAATTACACAATTTCCCATACGTAATTTTCACAAAATACCAACACGTTGTATCATATACCAAAATACACTAACACCATTAAGATCTATTTTTTCAGATCACAGAGCTTACACAAAATAAACAATTTGCACACTAAAATACAGTTGCACCAGTTCCACTTCAAAACTTAAAAACACAACTCGCATAAATGCACTATTAGCACAAAAATAATTATAAAACATGGACAATTATTACACAATTTGTGTAGTTATTATACATCTTTGCACAATTAATACAAGAAAAATTGCTATATAATTACTCAACTTGCACAATGACAATCAATACACAAAGGTATAAATAAACAATTCGTCCATATGCAATTACACAACATGCGCAATTAATACACAACTTTCACAAATATTTCACATCTTTCATAATCATTACACAACTTGCACAAATACATATCTAGCACAAATACGTACAATACATAACTACCCCAAATATGAAAATACACAACTAGCAAAAATACACGATTTACACAAATACAATTGCGACATTTTCACAACTAGCTCAAAAATATAATCAATACACAACTTACCAAAATATGAACAATACATAACTAGCGCATATTCATTAAATACACAACTACGCAATTTCCACAAATACACATACAAAAACATATACAATTAATACATACAACTTGCGCAAAACAATACACAATTTATGGAAATATAATCAATACATATTTGCAATAATCATATAACTTATGCAAAATACATAATCTGCACAATTAATACACAAGTATATTAATTGTGCTATATATGTACAAATACAAACACAACCAACTTGGTCAAACAATACACAATTTGCATGATATTTTTCTGGGTATATTTAGGACATTAATTATAATATGCTGAGTTTAACCAACCCCGTAAGTCAGAATTTCACATATAAAACTGGTACATATGACTTCCAATCAGCTCAATATAAAACACATTCGTTTTCCATTAATATTTCAACATCATTAGTGCTAAACTATTCATCTAACATATGTTCACTGTTTTTAATGTCTTATTAATACCTTCCTTGAAAAGCAGCTTACCTTGCTTAGCTTACCTTGAAAAGCAGAGGTGCAACAGGTACTCTGAGAGAGAACTCTATTAACATCAGAGGCCCGAGACTGTTCAACACGCTTTCACTACACATAAGGGGCATAACTGGCCGACCACTCACAGTGTTCAAGAGAGAACTGGATAAGCACCTCCAAAGGATACCTGTTCAACCAGGCTGTGACTCATACGTCAGGCTGCGAGCAGCTGCGTCTAACAGCCTGGTTGATCAGTCCAGCAACCAGGAGGCCTGGTCGACGACCGGGCCGCAGGGACACTAAGCCCCGGAAGCACCTCAAGGTAACCTCCTTGTTACATCCTCTCCAATCAGACCACCCATATATATTTATGCAAACCATCTAACAGACTTATTTGTTCTATCCTTAGTTACGTTAGGGCAGGTGGGGTTAGGTGAAGTCAGTATTTTCTATGATAATTTTAGGCAAATTTGTTATCATACATCCTATTAAAACTTAAATTCATCTAAATCTATCAAAAATATACTTATACTACACAAATTTGACTAAATTCAACCTAGCAAAAGCTAAACTAACTGAATATGAGCATCCCATATCCTCACATACAAGCCTATGTCACCTCTGTCCATACATTACATGAGTCTGCCATATAGCTCGAACCCCAAATAGGAAAATTTACACTATTTCATAAACATGCTAGTTCATTACCCCTAAGATATTATGTATGTCCTTCCCTGCACGACCTCACCTAACCTGACCTAGCATATCCAAACCTAGAATTAGTTCAAGTTGGTGAAATTTAAGCTATGCCACTTAAATTCGAGTTAATTTAAGGCAATTTCCACCAAATAATACCAAATGTTGTGTAGCATAGCACTGCCAAAGCCCATTTTTACCCACCTTTTCTTCTATTCCATACTACCCTACACAACCTCACCTAACCTAACCTAGCATATCCAAACCTGGATTTGGTGAAAGTCAGCAAAATTTAAGCTATCCCACATAAATTCGACCAAATTTAAGACAAATCCCACCAAATATACCCAAATGCTGTGTATTATAGCATCGCCAAAGCCCGTTTACACCTACAATTTACTACATAAACAACCAGAGGGTTTAGACCCCCCTTACCTCGAAGTTATATATATGGTTGAATTAAGGAATGTTAGGTTTATTTGTGAAAATGTATTCCTTCCTTAAATATATAGTATAATTTCGAGGTACGGGGGGGTCTAAACCCTCTGGTTATGGGTTAGGATAAGGAAAATTGGGTAAATGGTAATTAAATAGTTTTGGTGAGTTATATCCCTTTCTAACTAAGGTTAGGCTAAGGATGGTTAAGTTGAACTGATGAAGAGAAAATTCCCATTATTATCATATTTTCCATTACCCCCTCCCCAAGTAATAGAGGCTAGGTTGAGGATGGTTGTATTGATGTGAAAAGATGCTACAAATATGATTCAATATTGAACCAAGATCCGTGTATCAGAGGTTAGGTCCAGGGTAGTTGGGTTGATGCATAAACAGCACTTTCTCCCCATAAATACAATAAATTTGAAGTTAGATAAAGGGAGGTTAGGTCCAGGACGGGTAGGTTGATGCACAAACAACACGTTCCTTCCATATTTACGATAAATTTGAAGTTAGATAAATGGAGGTTAGGTCCAGGATGGTTGGGTTGATGCACGAACAACACGTTCCTTCCATATTTACGATAAATTTGAAGTTAGTTAAAGGGAGGTTAGGTCCAGGATGGTTGGGTTGATGTGTAAAAACAAAAACACCTACCCAATAATATAGCTACAATATTGAACACAATTCCAAGTTTTAAAGGAGAGGGGCTGTTAGGTCCATATCCAAAAATCACTTTTCTATGAATATGGTTACAATGTTCAACAAAGAACCTAGTAGGTTAGGCACAGTGTGGATAGGTTCATATCCAAAACTTCAGTTTTCGAAGAAAATAGATAAAATATTCAACAAAGCTCCAAGACTCTTGCAGGTTGGGCACGGGCATTTAGGTTCATATCCAAAAAACATCACATCTCTGAGTATATGTCGTATCAGAGGTTAGGTCCAGGTTTAGATTGAATGGGTGAAAATGTGGGTAAAATGGGTTTGGCTGTGCTATGATACACAACATTTAGGTATATTTGGTGGAAATTGTCTCCAATTTGGTGGCGATAGCTTAAATTTCCCCAACTTTAAAAAAAATCTGCTAGGTCAGGGTTAGGTAAGTTATGAAGGGTAGGTTGGAATATGTGAAAACTTGGCTAAAATGGTCTTTGGCTGAGCTATGTAACAAAACATTTTGGGTATATTTGGTAGAAATTGTCTTAAATTAGGTTGAATTTAGGTGAGTAAGCATAAATTTCACGAACTTTAATCAAATCTAGCTTGGGATATGCTAGGTCAGGTTAGGTAAAGTTGTGTAGGGTAAGATGGAATAGGTGAAAACTTGGGTGAAATGAACTTTGGCTATGCTAAGATACAAAACATTTGGGTATATTTGGTGGAAATTGGCTTAAATTAGGTTGAATTTAGGTGGGAAAGGCATAAATTTTGCCAACTTTAATCAAATCCCACTTTGGATATGCCAGGTGAGGCTGGGGAGGGTTGTCTAGGGCAGGTTGGAATACGTGAAAAACTTAGCTAAAATAAGCTTTGACCGTGCTATGTTACAAAACATTTTTGGGTATATTTGGTGGAAATTGTCTTAAATTAAATCAAATTTATGTGGGATAACTTAAATTTCGCCGACTTCAACAAAATCTAGGTTTGGATATGCTAGGTTAGGTTAGGTAAGGTTGCGTAGAATAGGATGGAATATGAGAAAATGGGTAAAATGGGCTTTGGCGATGCAATGATACACAACATTTGGATATATTTGGTGGGAATTATCTTAAATTAGGTCGAATTTAGGTGGCATAGCTTAAATTGCGCCAACTTTAAGCAAATCCAGGTTTGGATATGCTAGGTTAGTTTAGGTGAGGTTGTGTAGGGTAGTATGAAAATAAGAGAAAATGTTGGTAAAAAAATGGGCTTTGACAGTGCTATGATACACAACATTTGAGTATGTTTGGTGGAAATTGTCTTAAATTAGGTCAAATTTACGTGGGAATTGCTTAAATTTCGTCAATTTAAACCAATTCTAGGTTTGGATATGCTAGGATAGGTTAGGTTGCGTAGGGTAGGATGGAATAGGAGAAAGTGTAGGTGAAAATGGGCTTTGGCGATGCTATAATACACAGCATTTGGTATATTTGGTGGGATTTGTCTTAAATTAGGTCGAATTTATGTGGGATAGCTTAAATTTCGCTGACTTTCACCAAATCCAGGTTTGGATATGCTAGGTTAGGTGGGGTTGTGTAGGGTAGTATGGAATAGAAGAAAAGGTGGGTAAAACTGGGCTTTGGCAGTGCTATGCTACACAACATTTGGTATTATTTGGTGGAAATTGCCTTAAATTAACTCGAATTTAAGTGGCATAGCTTAAATTTCACCAACTTGAACTAATTCTAGGTTTGGATATGCTAGGTCAGGTTAGGTGAGGTCGTGCAGGGAAGGACATACATAATATCTTAGGGGTAATGAACTAGCATGTTTATGAAATAGTGTAAATTTTCCTATTTGGGGTTCGAGCTATATGGCAGATTCATGTAATGTATGGACAGAGGCGACATAGGCTTGTATGTGAGGATATGGGATGCTCATATTTAGTTAGTTTAGCTTTTGCTAGGTTGAATTTAGTCAAATTTGTGTAGTATAAGTATATTTTTGATAGATTTAGATGAATTTAAGTTTTAATGGGATGCATTTTGATAAGATATAGCAAATTTGCCTAAAATTATCATACAAAAATACTGACTTCACGTAACCCCACCTGCCCTAACGTAACTAAGGCTAGAACAAATAAGTCTATTAGATGGTTTGCATAAATAAATATGGGTGGTCTGATTGGAGAGGATGTAACAAGGAAGGTATTAATAAGACATTAAAAACAGTGGACATATGTTAGATGAATAGTTTAGCACTAATGATGTTGAAATATTAATGGAAAACGAATGTGTTTTATATTGAGCTCATTGGAAGTCATATGTACCATTTTTATATGTGAAATTCTGACTTACAGGGAGTTGGTTAAACTCAGCATATTGTAATTAATGTCCTAAATATACCAAGAAAAATATCATGCAAATTGTGTATTGTTTGACCTAGTTGTTGTGTTTGTATTTGTACATATATAGCACAATTAATATACTTGTGTATTAATTGTGCAGATTATGTATTTTGCATAAGTTATATGATTATTGCAAAAATGTACTAATTATATTTCCATAAATTGTGTATTGTTTTGTGCAAGTTGTATGTATTAATTGTATGTGTATTTGTGGAAATTGCGTAGTTGTGTATTTAATGAATATGTGCTAGTTATGTATTGTTCATATTTTGGTAATTGTGTATTGATTATATTTTTGAGCTAGTTGTGAAAATGTCGCAATTGTATTTGTGTAAATCGTGTATTTTTGCTAGTTGTGTATTTTCATATTTGGGGTAGTTATGTATTGTACGTATTTGTGCTAGATATGTATTTGTGCAAGTTGTGTAATAATTATGAAAGATGTGAAATATTTGTGAAAGTTGTGTATTAATTGCGCATGTTGTGTAATTGCATATGGACGAATTGTTTATTTATACCTTTGTGTATTGATTGTCATTGTGGAAGTTGAGTAATTATATAGCAAGTTTTCTTGTATTAATTGTGCAAAGATGTATAATAACAACACAAATTGTGTAATAATTGTCCATGTTTTATAATTATTTTTGTGCTAATAGTGCATTTATGCGAGTTGTGTTCTTAATTTGTTGAAGTGGAATTTTTGTGTTCAAATTGTGTATTTTGTGTAAGCTCTGTAATCTGAAAAAAAAGATCTTAATAGTGTAAGTGTATTTTGGTATATGATGCAATGTGTTGGTATTTTGTGAAAATTACGTATGGGAAATTGTGTAATTTTAGTGAAAGCGCATTTTTGATTGTCTAAATTCATAAGCATTTTGATATATTTGTGCAAATATATACTTTGTGTAAATGTCATACTCTGAGTGTACATGCAGTATTGTGTAAATGGTATATTTTTATGTGCAACTGACATATTTTGTATATAAATGTCATATTTTGTGTGATGGTATATTTTGAGTTTAAAAAATATATTTTGTGCATAAATAGCATATTTGGTGTGTAAATGCAGTATTTTCTGAGTATGGCATAAATTACATTTGATTAATGGGAAAATGGTGGCAAAAAACTAGGCTATCCTCTATGAATGTATAGGTTGTGGAGTATGTGTAGGTATGTATTCTTGTATTTGCGACTGTTGGTTTAGAAACAAGTTACCTGATTTGCGTAGCAAGACTAGGATTTTTTTTGAGGTGTAGAAATGATTAGCCTATGAATATAGTGGCTAGCATCCAGCTGAGTTGCTAGATGGATGAATTGAGGTGCGACATTTGGATAGCTATTTGATGGATGTGAGGACAGTTGACTAGCCTATGAACACAGCCACTAATGCGCTGTGCTACCAGATGTGTGGTAACTACTTGTGGATTATAGTACGATATCTAGCTATAAGGTTTCATAATTGCTGTTGTGTATAAAACTAGAATGAGAGCTATTTATTAAAACTATTATTGTAAACTAATACTTTAAGTGGGATCCCTTGGATGTTTTAAGCATAGGGTGGACATGAATATGAAAAAGATTGGGTGGAAATATATAGGAGCTGCCTCGTGTGGGCCAATAGGACTTCTGCAGTTACCTTTATTCTTATGTTCAGCTCACCTGCTATGCTGCCAGATGTAGGATTCTGCTTAAATTGTGGTGCGACATTTGGGTTGCTGTTATACTTTTGCACTTATTATCGAATAATAATTACAGTTGTGGATGATTAAAATGTTTATTCTTAAACCTCTTATTAGGTTAGGTGGAGAGGGTTAATCCAGCCATTTTGAATAATACCATCAAATACTTATGCTAGTAGGACGCCAAAGGCGCATTGGCCAGCTGGTGACATCATACATAGTTGACCAGTCAGGTGCTGTGATACCTTAACACCTATTTGTTAATGGCTATCAATACCCTATCCTATACTGAGGTCGCTTTTTGCGACGTCGCTAAACAACAACAACTGGTCTGTAGAATGTATTTGTTTGTTATATAATAAGTTAGGTTCGGATGGTTTGATAGGGTTTATGAAATGAATAACAGAAAATATGAGCAATATTTTATGTAATACATAAATGCTACAGTAATGTGTGCGAGGTATGTTTTGAGCGAATGTGAGATGTGCATATATATTTATGCACGCACATATATATTTTTGCGTTTATTCAGTAATAATGGATTACTACTGAAATCGCATTGAAGTCACCACGCCTGGCAGGGGACTGTTTTCATACAAATGGTTGATAGTGGGTTTTCATTTTTATTTGCATTGTGCTACATAAGCAATCTCTGAAGAAAGATTGACAAAACTTAAATTACATTCACTAGATAGGCGAAAAAGACATAGGGGTGACATGATAGAGGTGTGCCTGAATGGATTCATGAACTATAAGGCAATCACTAGCAGAGGTAACTAAAAACTGGTACGCCAAGTCAGGACCTTTTAATCATCTTAAACGTAACTGTGCAGGAACGCTGAGCGGCTAGCTGGTGACGTCATTGACCATTAGGGATGTCTGTGCAAGGGTCACTGGGGTAACTAAAAACGGGTACGCCAAGTCAGGACTGTCAAATCTCATTGGGGTAACTAAAAACAGGTACGCCAAGTCAGGACCGTCAAATCTCATTGGGGTAACTAAAAACGAGTACGCCAAGTCAGGACCGCCGAAAAAAGCAAAACGGTCCTGATTTGGCGTACTCTCCACTACTACGGTGGAGTGAGGAATGGTTGGGAGGCCGAAGAGACGGTTGAGGAGAGAATGGTGGGGAGGACTGGGGGACAGGGAAGGTTGCTATGGCTCAGCAATGCACAAGCGTTGCTGAGCCACAGCAACGCGTGGCCGGGTACTGCTAATATATTTATAATGTCGTACCTAGTAGCCAGGACGCACTTCTCGGCCTACTATGCAAGACCCGATTTGCCTCATAGGCCGAGTGATTTTCTTTGTTTCCAATAAATTGTTTCCAGTTAGTTTACTAAAATTATTATTACTATATTATATTAAAAATATATATAGTTAGAATAAAAATTATTGACTTAGTTGAGTTAGTTTAGGTTAGGTTACGATATGTTAGGTTAGATTAGGTTCGGTCATATATCTACGCTAGTTCTAACTCAAATTTAAACAAATTAACTCATACATAATGAAATGTATGAGTTAATTTCAGAAATGATAATTGAGCTTTATCATTTCATAAGAAAAAAATGAAAAATATATAAATTCAGGAAAACTTAGCTAATTAGGCAAATTAGGCCTTGCATAGTAGGCCGAGTACTGTGTTTTGACTACTAGGTACAACATATATATATATATATATATATATATATATATATATATATATATATATATATATATATATATATATATATATATATATATATATATTTATATATATATATATATATATAGTATATATATATATATATATATATATATATATATATATATATATATATATATATATATATATATATATATATATATTAGTATATTTTGGTAGTAGTCTTTCCTGTAGACATATATTATTAAATATGACCGAAAAAGTAAGATTAATAATTCTAACACGAATTTTCTCAATCTTTCGTACATTTCTTGTCACTGTTGGAGGTAAATCAAAAATCAATTCTCCAAAATTCATTTTTATTTCTAGTCTGACGCGACACGAGCGCGTTTCGTAAAACTTATTACATTTTCAAAGACTTTAGTTCACAAATACTCAACTGAATAGAACTTACGCATCTCCGATTTTATATCTACATATGAGTGAGGTGGAAGGGGTGATGTGGCATTAACACAAGACAGAACAAGAGGTGGCATTAATAGGGTATTAATTTCATCAACACAAGACAGAACAAGAGGTGGCATTAATGAGATGTGTAAGTTCTATTCAGTTGTGTATTTGTGAACTAAAGTCTTTAAAAATGTAATAAGTTTTACGAAACGCGCTCGTGTCGCGTCAGACTAGAAATAAAAATGAATTTTGGAGAATTGATTTTGATTTACCTCCAACAGTGAAAAGAAATGTACGAAAGATTTAGAAAATTCGTGTTAGAATTATTAATCTTACTTTTTCGGTCATATTTAATAATATATATATATATATATATATATATATATATATATATATATATATATATATATATAGAAATATATTTATAGAAATATATATATGTATATATATATATATATATATATATATATATATATATATAATATATATATATATACATATATATATATATATATATATATATATATATATATATATATATGTCGTACCTAGTAGCCAGAACTCACTTCTCAGCCTACTATTCAAGGCCCAATTTGCCTAATAAGCCAAGTTTTTCTGAATTAATATATTTACTATAATTTTTTTCTTATGAAATGATAAAGCAACCCTTTTCTCTATGTATGAGGTCAATATTTTTTTATTGGAGTTAAAATTAACGTAGATATATGACCGAACCTAACCAACCCTACCTAACCTAACCTAACCTATATTTATAGGTAAGGTTAGGTTAGGTAGCCAAAAAAAGCTAGGTTAGGTTAGGTTAGGTAGGTTAGGTAGACGAAAAAACATTAATTCATGAAAACTTGGCTTATTAGGCAAATCGGGCCTTGAATAGTAGGCTGAGAAGTGCGTTCTGGCTATTAGGTACGACATATATATATATACATGTCGTACCTAATAGCCAGAACGCACTTCTCAGCCTACTATGCAAGGCCTGATTTGCCTAATAAGCCAAGTTTTCATGAATAAATGTTTTTTCGACTACCTAACCTACCTAACCTAACCTAACCTAACTTTTTCTGCTACCTAACCGAACCTAACCTATAAAGATAGGTTAGGTTAGGTTAGGTAGGGTTAGTTAGGTTTGATCATATATCTACGTTAATTATAACTAAAATAAAAAAAAATTGACCTCATACATAATGAAATGGGTAGCTTTATCATTTCATAAGAAAAAAATTAGAGAAAATATATTATTTCAAGAAAACTTGGCTTATTAGGCAAATCAGGCCTTGCATAGTCGGCTGAAAAGTGCATTCTGGCTACTAGGTACGACATATATATATATATATATATATATATATATATATATATATATATATATATATATATATATATATATATGTCGTACCTAGTAGCCAGAACTCACTTCTCAGCCTACTATTCAAGGCCAGATTTGCCTAATAAGCCAAGTTTTCCTGAATTAATATATTTTCTCTAATTTTTTTCTTGTGAAATGATAAAGCTACCCATTTCATTATGTATGAGGTAAATTTTTTTTTATTGGAGTTAAAATTAATGTAGATATATGACCGAACCTAACCAACCCTACCTAACCTAACCTAACCTATCTTTATAGGTTAGGTTAGGTTAGGTAGCCGAAAAAGTTAGGTTAGGTAGGTTACGTAGTCGAAAAACAATTAATTCATGAAAACTTGGCTTATTAGGCAAATCGGGCGTTGCATAGTAGGCTGAGAAGTGCGTCCTGGCTACTAGGTATGACATATATATATATATATATATATATATATATATATATATATATATATATATATATATGTCGTACCTAGTAGCCAGAACTCACTTCTCAGCCTACTATTCAAGGCCCGATTTGCCTAATAAGCCAAGTTCTTCTGAATTAATATATTTACTATAATTTTTTTCTTATGAAATGATAAAGCAACCCTTTTCTCTATGTATGAGGTCATTTTTTTTTATTGGAGTTAAAATTAACGTAGAGATATGACCGAACCTAACCAACCCTACCTAACCTAACCTAACCTATATTTATAGGTAAGGTTAGGTTAGGTAGCCAAAAAAAAGCTAGGTTAGGTTAGGTTAGGTAGGTTAGGTAGACGAAAAAACATTAATTCATGAAAACTTGGCTTATTAGGCAAATCGGGCCTTGAATAGTAGGCTGAGAAGTGTGTTCTGGCTGTTAGGTACGACATATATATATATATATATATATATATATATGTCGTACCTAATAGCCAGAACGCACTTGTCAGCCTGCTATGCAAAGCCCGATTTGCCTAATAATCCAAGTTTTCCTGAATTAATAAATTTTCTCAAATTTTTTTCTTATGAAATGATAAAGCTACCCATTTCATTATGTATGAGGTCAATTTTTTTTATTGGAGTTAAAATTAACGTAGATATATGACTAAACCTAACCATCCCTACCTAACCTAACCTAACCTATCTTTATAGGTTAGGTTCGGTTAGGTAGCCGAAAAAGCTAGGTTAGGTTAGGTTAGGTAGGTTAGGTAGTCGAAAAAACATTAATTCATAAAAACTTGGCTTATTAGGCAAATCGGGCCTTGCATAGTAGGCTGAGAAGTGCGTTCTGGCTACTAGGTACGACATATATATATATATATATATATATATATATATTATATATATATATATATTTTTATTTATAATATACAATTTTTTTAGCCAGAACGCACTTCTCAGCCTACTATGCAAGGCCTGATTTGCCTTGCATAGTAGTCTTTCTACTACTAGTCCTAGCAGTCTTTCTTGCAAACATATGTTATTAAATATGACCGAAAAAGTAAGATTAATAATTCTAGCACGAATTTTCTCAATATTTCTTATGTTTCTTTTTACTGTCGATGGTAATTGAAAAATCAATTCTTCAAAATTCATTTTTATTTCTAGTCTGACAAGACACTTGACTGCGTTTCGTAATAACTTAATACATTTTCAAAGACTTTAGTTTACACACACACAACAATAACCTGCAAACACTAAACAGAGTTTTACTATGCTATCATTTAAACAGCTTTCGTCTTATATACTCGCATTTGGGTGAGGTGATATGTTAAAACAGTTTTGGATCAGGTGATACTTCGGGTCTTGTCCCATACTTCTTGGGGGGCAGATAGGCGCACACTCCTTGCTTTACATTCCTCTCTCGTCCTGTCTAAGCTCGATTATGGTTGCCCTGCTTACTCGTCTGCTTCTCCTTCTACTCTTCGCCGTCTTGATGCTTTGCACCATACTGGGTTGCGCCTCAGTTCTGGTGCCTTTCGTTCGACTCCCCTCCTTAGCTTGTATGTTGACACTGGCTTCCTGTCTCTCCAGGACCGCCGTGATCGCTACTGTGTTCGCTATCTTGCGCGGTCCTTACAACATCCTACTTCTCGCCTCTGTCGTGCTTTAACTTTTACCCCTCCTGCGTTTCCTGTTCCTCTTCACCACCTCCCTCTTTCTGTCCGGTTATCTCGCCTACAAGATTCTCTTTCCGTTCGTATTTCTAATGTTTCTCCTCGTGTTGTTCCTTCTTTGACCCCGTGGAGAGTCCCTCTTCCGCGGTTTTGTACATCCTTGACCCGTATCACTAAAGCTTTTACCCCCTCTACGGTTCTAAAACGCCTTTTCCTTGAGCACTTTTCTTCTTACTCTCGCTCCGTTTCTGTCTTCACCGATGGGTCTAAGTCTGCGGACGGTGTTGGCTACTCTGTTGTTTTTCCTGATCGCACTTATATGTCGCTTACCTCTGGAGACTAGCATCTTTACAGCAGAGCGTTATGCTATTCTCTATGCTCTTCGTCTCCTGCTTTCTCGTTGTCAGTCTTCCTTTGTAGTTGTTGTTGACTCTCGTAGTGCCCATGGCTCTCGGGTCCTTTAATCCGGTTCATCCAGTAGTTGTCGAGATCCAGCATTGGCTGTTTCTTGTTTACAATTAAATTTAAGTCGGTTGAGTTTTGTTGGGTTCCCAGCCATATTAGTGTGTCTTTAAATGAGCATGCAGATGCTGCCGCGAAGGAAGCTGTCCGCTCTTGTCCCATCTCTCGTAAAGGTATTCCATATTCCGACTTTTACCCCGGTTATCCATTCCTCCATCCTTACCCGTTGGCAGGCTTCTTGGTTGTCTGTTACTGATAACAAACAACGTACTCTTAAATGTTGTGTTTCCTCGTGGCCGTCCTCCTACCACCGTATTCGGCGATGGGAAACAGCTCTGGCGAGGTTGCGTATTGGCCATACTCGCTTAACCCATGGTCACTTGATGGAGCGCCGCCCTGCTCCTTATTGTCCTTGTTGCATTGTCCCTCTTACGGTCTTGCATGTCCTTCTTGAATGTCCTGACTTCCAGGACGAGCGTGTGTCTTTCTTTCCGACCGCCCCCTCGCGGTCACCTGTCCCTCAATAGAATTCTTGGTGACTCGGATACTTTTGATATCGTTCGCCTTATGCGTTTTTGTTCTCGTATTGGCATCCTTGGTGATATTTAGCGCCCTCTGATTATTCTGCGCATTTGATGGTGCTACATAGCGTTCCCGGTTTGGTGCCTTCTTTTGATAATTACTTACTTGTATAAACTATTACTTTCAGCATACCTGTGTATCTCAAATTAATCTACTTCATTTTGTTATAGTATAATTTTTGAAATTTACTGTAGTGTTATTACTTTAGTATAGTTTATTTATTTATTTATTTATTATATACAAGAATGTACATTGGGTTAGAGAGAATGCATAGCATAGTATGACAATCTTGTAAAGTCACTAGTAGGCGCAGCGTTTCGGGCAGGTCCCTAATCTAATAAATAATTTTAAGTAGGTAAATTCTAGCAGAATTAATAAAATGATAACAGATACATTGCAAGAAAAAAAAATGAGATGAGAGAGAATAGTAAGTATATTAAAGCACATTGGTATATTAAAGCTCTGGTTGATTACATGACAACTTGATTGGTAATTTAAACAAGAAACAGACATCGTACAGCAGATTGATAGCACATATAAGAAGACAGCAATGATCACAATGGTAAAGATGTTCGGATTGGGTACATAGAGATAGGGAGAGATTAGCAACTAGATACAGTGCAATTTTAAAGCAACAAGGTAAAAAACTATGCAGATGAGATTAGGTACTTTTTAGTTTTGTTTTTGAATGACGCAAAAGTTGGACAGCTTTTCAATTCATTAGGGAGTGAGTTCCAAAAACTGGGTCCCTTATTTGCATAGTGTTTACACAGATTAAGTTTGATTCTTGGGATATCAAAAATATATTTATTCTGGTGTGGTGATAATGGGTCCTATTACATCTGTCCAGGGAGAGTTTCAGAGCAGGATTTGCGTTTAAGAACAGGGTTTGTAAATGTAATTGACACAAGAAAATTTGTGGAGTGAGATTATGTTTAGCATATTTAGGGAGTTAAACAAGGGAGGCTGAGTGTTGTCTGAAAGCAGAATTGTTATTATTCTGATAGCAGATTTTTGCTGGGTGATGATGGACTTGAGGTGGTTTGCAGTGGTTGCACAGATACCATAATTAAGATAGGGATAGATTAGTGCATAATACAGAGAGATGAGAGCAGAGTTAGTTACATAATATCTGATTTTGGAGAGTATCCAAACTGTTTTAGAGACTTTCTTAGTTATGTGTTGTATGTGGGTGCTGAAGTCGAGTCTCTTGTCTAGGAATAGGCCAATAAACTTTTCATCATTTTTATTGCTAATGTTTACATTATCTATCTGAAGCTGAATTGCATTTGTAGATTTGCATCCAAATAAAATGTAGTAGGTCTTCTCTATGTTAAGTGTTAGTTTATTGGTTGACATCCATAAGTGGACTTTTTTTAGTTCATTATTAACATCATTTAGTGTATGTGGGTTGGGGTTAGAGTAGATGAGTAGTATCATCAGCAAACAAAATAGGTTTCAGAATGTTAGAGACATTAGGCAGATCATTGATGTATATAAGAAATAGGAGAGGTCCCAAGATGCTGCCGTGTGGCACTTCAACGGCTATGCATGAAAGACTCCTACTCAAATTAGAGGAGCAGGCTGGTGTAACAGGAAAAGTCCTAAGGTGGGTCAGAGAATATATCTCAAGAAGGAATCAAAAGGACAGATACATCAAAGTAGAGAGGGGGTTACAATTCGAGTACCACAAGGGTCGCTTCTAGGACCCAACTGTTTAAAATTGATGTCAATCATCTGACAGAGGAAATATTCTCTTGTATCAATATTTACCAATAATGGAAAGCTAATGAGAAGTCAGGACTGTGATAGATTGTGAGCATTCAATCAAATTTGGACATACTTCAAAAATGTTCTCAAAAACGGCTGTTAGTTTAACCCAGCCAAATGCAAAGTTATGAAGGGAACAGGCGCACACACCGCTCCTGTGCCAGGTAAGTCCCCTACGGGCTCACCATAGCCCGTGCTACTTGGAACTTGTTCCAAGTAGCTGAATCTAAAACAACAACAACAGGCGCACTAAGACCAGTACAGCAATAAAAAATATAGAGGAAAACAAATTATATTATCGGAAAAGAAGAAAGGCCTGGGAGTGGACATAACGCCATTTGTGATGCCAGAAGCCCACATTAGCAGAATAACAGCTCCATAAACCATTTTGGCCAACATTTGTGTATCCTTCAGAAATTTGGACAAGGGAGGGCTTTCCGGTCCCTATATACAGGAAAGGTGAGGCCCACACATATGAATGTGCATCCCCAGCATGGAGCCCTTACCTATAAAAGGACAAGAAAAAACTAGAAAAGGTCCAAAGATATGCAACGAAACTCGTTCCTGAGCTGAAGGGTTTATGCTCTAAGGAAAGACAGAGAACTGGGCCTTACCACACTATAGGAAAGGGGAGAGAAGGGGGATATGATAATATATACAATTCTAAGGGAAATTGACAAGGCAGACAAAATAATATTGTTCAAAGCAAAGAACAGCAGAACGAGGGGATCATAGAAAGAAATTAAAGATCCAAATGAGTCACATGGACGTCAGACAGAACTTTTCAGTGTCAGAGCTGTCAATAAATGGAACTGTTTAAACGTTGAAGTTAATTATATTAAACAATTTATATGTAAATATGATTAAAGCGGGATAAAACAGACATTGCATTAATCTAAGAATGTTTAGAAGGTGGGGCTAAAAGCCTAGCTTGACCATGAAGGCACATCTAGGTGAGTACATTAATGCGAGTCCGCACAAACACATACACGCATGCACAGGTCCTTGCAACAGAGTGTATAGCACTCTGAGGTCGTTGTCCTAAGGGCCAGGGTTTGATTCCTGGGCGAGACAGAGGACATGGGCAGTTTTTTTCCACCTGATTTATCTTTTCATCTAGCAGTAAATAGGTACCTGGGAGTTATACAACTGCTGCGGGCTGCTTCCTGGTGATGTGAGAGGAAGAGAAAAAACACATTTAGTATGAAAGAGGGAAAATAGGGCTGGAGTCGGTAAATTACACAACCAGCGATTAGAAAGGCGGGGTCCAAGAGCTAAGCGTTCAACCCGAAACGTTTGTTGTTTTAGATTTAGGTACCCGGAAGGGAATGTCCATGTAGCACGGGCTATAGTGAGCCCGACCCTACAGGCACACAGTAAATACACTCCTCACGACGCTGAACACCATAACCGGTTGCTGTACCTGGCCCCTGGCCTAGACCCCAACATAACAGTTACAGAAGGCGTTATGGAGCTTCCAAGCTACTAGGTGGGTGTGGTAGTGGGTTTAATGTCCAGTAGTGAAGTATGTGATTTTAATACATACTCACACTTGCTCATACTTCACATTAATAGAAATAAACTCTATATTAATATTGTTGAAGTGACTTTACTTGTGAATTATTTGTATGTGAGGCGGACTAATGTCAGGTGAGGTGAATGACGTCACAGGTAGTTGACCCATCAGGCCAAGCTAGTCAAGAGGTGCGGCGGGCCGGCGTGGGGAGAGGTGCTGCTCAGCGCCCGCCTCATTGGTTTTACTAAATTAGTCACCTGGACAGTCCTGTGCATGAGGTTACCTGCGTCAGGCTTACAGGCAAGTTACTCTAGATGATTAGTTATTTTATCACATTGTATTCTATTGGTGCAATAGTCTATATTTGCTGATTATCTAAATAGGCATAGTTACAAGATGTTAGTTTTATTAAAAAATATCAATTTGTTTTGGTTTACTCATTTGTAAAAAAATAGAGTAAAATACCTTTGTCTATTGGTCGAGACGTGTGATTAACTGTTCCACAGCAGAGGCTTGAGTGTCAACTTTATAGTGAAATTGGCAGTTCGACCCAAAGCAGGTGTAAAAAAGTTTACACAATTATTATTATAGTTAAATTCTGGCAGTTATAAGGTGTTTGTTAACGATCAGATTTCAATCTTTGAAATACGGACCAAAGACTTTTAATCTAGCAAGCGTCACATATCCCCCCCCCCCCTGCCCATCCTATGTGAATGAAACTAGCCATACTGAGTCAGTGTCGTCCACGCATCCGCCAACCCCAGAGACGCCTAAATTAACATTTACGTCCTGTGTAACCAAGTACTATATTTTGTTCACTACAAATATATATTAATGAACATTAAACTTGTGTGTAATTTAAATTTGTAAAATTTAATTTCCATCAACTGTGATAGTTGTTGATGGAAATTATAGTCCGTGAGTGCATTCCAACCTGTCTCCCTCGCATCATAAATAATAATGTATTATAATAGTTTACGTATCAAAAACTATTTTAAATAAATCTTGTGTTAAAATGTATGAACTGTTGTGGGTCAGTGCACGGACGAGCATAGACTGAGGACATGTTAAATGTCACGTTCATGTTTGGCTGCCGGGTTAACGTCCACTTGGCCGTTGTGTTGAGAACGTTCATGTTTGGCTGCCGGGTTAACGACCACTTGGCCGTTGAGAACGGGCTGTAGAAGACTCAAGTCTGAGGTTGGGTTATGCCATTGTGGCATAAGCCTGCTTTTTGCATCAAAGTAAGTCTGACCTGAGCGATTGTCTAGTTATTTCTTCATCTTTAAATGAGGATATGTTCAATTTAGTATTGAGGTATTTAATATAATGTGAAATTTCAGGTATGTACGAGGGTGCTTCAGTACAACGGCACTGCAGGTATGGTCAACCAGACCCCAAGAAATTGGTCTTGTACAACGGCACTGCAGGTATGGAGGGATTAAAGTTACTTGGGAAAACTTTCGAATTGCAATTGGTCATAATGTAGTGTATGTATATTTCCACAAGTACAACAGGTGAAGGGACTTAGTTTAAGTTTAACATGTTATACCTTGCAGCGGTGGCCTTCTAATAGGTATAGCCTAAGAACTCTGTACATTAACCACTTCAGAGTGGTAAACCATTCTTCTGGCCAGTAATTTGAACATTTAGTTGTGGTGTCCCATGGGTTAATGTTCATCTAACATTTTTTGGTACATTTCAATCCTCTTCCCTCTCCATCCACCCTTCTGTTAGTCTTTACTATCCCACCAGTCCAATCAATTATAAACACAAATTACCCAAGAGGGTGATGTTTCAGCTGGGGTTAGAAGGAAAGTTTGTGTGAGGGGAAAGTGCCGGGGCATAACCTAGCAAGCTGAATATACCGTCGGACACAGTTTTGGGAGGCTGAGTACTTGCAGCTTCGTGGCCATCATCCGCATCTTGCACAAGATATTGGTAGCCCCTGAACGCTTCAGCAATTCTGCAAATTGACAATTGTGGTCAGGCGGCAGACACTGAAGTGTTAGAGGTGAACATTCCTGGGTCTCCGGAACGGGGTAACGTGGTGCTTCAGGTTTGTTAGTGCTAACGGTTCCTCATTATTAGGGGGAGAGAAGATTATATAATTGGCGTATGATGCCTTGCCGGATTATGTAATTGGCGTTTACCGTAGGGCTGCCCGGCTGGACCCACCCGGGAGGACAGTTGCCAGGTACTGCTGCTGGTTCTACTACCTGTGCAGAGCCATCTGGACGTTGTGTTCGTAGCAGCTGGCTATCAAATACTTTACCATCTGTCAACCACCACGTATACCAGGGGGCCAGACGGCAGGTTTCTGTTCAACCTAATGGACGTAAAGTGCCAGGAACCTGCTGCCTAAGGCCTTCCCTTCCACACCACCATGAAGAACGGTTGCAAAGTTCTGCCTCCAGCTCCACTCGCTGCTCAAAGCCATCTGGAGGTGATATTCACTCCAGCCGACTACAAAACTCAACACCTGGTAATAACGAAGTGCACAAGGGGGACCAGTGCCAGACCAAAGACTCCTGCCATCACTCCAGCTTTCCCACAAGTACCAAGTGCTGTAACTTCTGCCAGTGGTGGGCCTGCCCCTGATGTAGAATGGCCACACCTCGATTCTGCCAGTAGTGGGCACGCCCTTGATGTAGAGTGGTCACTCCCCGGGTCTGGGACTGTCGCCTACTCTGGAGGGACTTCCCACAGCTGGACCCCAGTCAACTGGAAGTTGGGAGATAAGCAACAGGATCAAGCTGAGACGGATCGCAACATTAGCCTCCATATCAACTCGCCACTGGGGGGTCGTATTCCAGGGACCTGCCCGAAACGCTACACGTACTAGTGGCTGTACAAGATTGTAACAACTCTTGTATATATCTCAAAAAAGTGTACTAGACAATTAGAAGCAAATGGGACATTGGTAATATGCTAAGAAATGTTCCTGGAGTTGTATCTAGTGAAATATATATATAATTAAGTGGACTAATAATGTAAATCTATATAATGCTTACTTGAAATGCACAAATGAGTTATCCATCCTTAGCTGGAACATTGCATCCGTCAAAGAAAGTTCTGTAATTTACATCACAAAGTAACAACTGAACACACCAATATTGTAAGTCTCCAGGAGTGCAGAGTTCCTGCAAGAACCTCACCCTCAAAATTGCTCTCATTTGCTTCTTACTCCCTCAGATCCAGTAACTCTTGCATTCTATAAATCAAACAATCCCTACCCCATCAACTTCTTCGAGAAAAGCAAACTGAGGGGCAACAATATTATGTAGTGAGTACTTATGTGGGCAACTGTATCCTCAATGTATTTAATCTAGATGCTCCAGCAAGAGAGTTAAATTATATTGATCTTCCGGCCTGCACTCAAGCAGAGCCCACAATCATTCTTGGTGACGACAGTGCTAGACACAAGGACATTGGCGGCTCTCGCTTCAGAAACGGGAATGGGAATGAACTACTTTCGCTACTAAATAGTCACGAAGATGTGCAGATTGTGGGCGACCTTGAACCCACACATATTTGTGGAGGCATTCTAGACCTCTGTGTTGGTTTCAACGTCACTCAGGTCTGGTGCACATCTATTGTAACAGATATGTTACAATATCATATGTTATACAAGATATCAGGAAAAACGATATGTCAGATCATCCTAGATTGACTACTCTATGTATCTGAAATACCATCCTGCATGGTGGCATTTTAAACGCAAACGGCTCAGTGTTCCTCCTGCTCGACGTAAAGACTT
>NC_091161.1:19281443-19316443 GCF_040958095.1 Procambarus clarkii | reverse complement strand
CTAACTACTGTAGTTTAATTGATCAACAGACTGTATATCATATGCAGACTGTATGTGGATCTGCGGGCCACTCCAAACAACAGCCTGGTGGACCAAGCTCCACCAGGGCTAAAGCACAAAGTGATATAGATGTGATAGAGAAACTAGGTCAAATGGAGGAGTAGGTCTGTATATTAAACAGCACCTGACGTGCACAGAGCTACTAAACTCAATGTGGTGGTAGAGTGGTGGGGGGGGGGGGGGGAAACATTGCAGAAAAAAACAAAAATACAATTTGGTCAACAAAACAGCATTGTTTAAAATAGAAGACATGGGTTGACATTTTGGGGGTAAGGTAGGTTACATTGAGTTAATTAGTTAGTACTTAGTTTTTATCTTAAACTGGTTGGGAGAGGTACAGTGTTGCTGTGCTGGTGAAAGAACACCTAAAGGTAAATTAAATAATGATTGCGAATCCACAAGAAGTTGACATAATAGCGCTAGAGATCTGCAATCAGGATGATAAACTTTCCTTAAAGAATTTGACAAACACTTGCTGATAGGACATGAAGTAAATGAAATGTATGTCAAGTTTTGTGAAATATATGATAAAAGCACAACAAAATTTGTACCAAAGGAGAGATGCAGAACTAGGAAAAGGGGTTTGTTCAACAGAAATTGCGAGAGGGCCTGAGACCCAAACACACACAAATGGAATCAATATATAGCAAGAGGCCAAACCCCCAAACATACAAGCGATGCAAAGATGCAAGAAACAGCAGCAGCATTAAGGAGAGGGACTTAAGGACCATAAATAAAGTGTGAAAATAAACTCGAGTAAATTTTTTTAACTACTCTCGACAGTGAAGAAAAACAAATATTCAGACGATTTGTGTTAGAATCATTAATCTTACACTTTCGGTCATATTCAACAACACAAATACATACACACACATTCCTGTTGCTGTAGCAAGTGAAGAATTACACACACAGATCACAATAACGTGATGCATCAAATGAACAAATCCACAAGGGCCGTGACGAGGATTCGAACCTGCGTCCGGGAGCATCCCAGACACTGCCTTAATCGACTGAGCTACAACAGGGTAAAAGGGTTGAAACCGAAGTTCTACTGAACTTACTGGATCCCATAGCCTCTCCGAGGCACAAACCAGGCTTTTACACAACCCCCCCCCCCCTGCACCCGAGCTATGTCAACAGGCCGTTCTCCCTCTTCGCCCTTACATCATCACACACAGATCACAATAACGTGATGCATCAAATGAACAAATCCACAAGGGCCGTGATGAGGATTCAAACCTGTGTCTGGGAGCATCCCAGACACTGCCTTAATCGACTGAGCTACGACAGGGTAAAAGGGTTGAACCAAACTTCTACTGAACTTCCTGGATCCTTTTACCCTGTTGTAGCTCAGTCGATTAAGTAAATGCCACTACTTTTGCAAAATTATTACGAGATCTATTATTCTATAGAATAATGCATATAAATGCATATATGCATATAAATACAAAACAAGTAAATGTAAATAATTTTACCTTGCACCTAGATCCACCAAGCCTGTATGGCGCGCGTTTCAGTACTTTGGAAATCTAGAACTATCTTGAATCTCTAATCTGCAATGAAACAATACATATTATTGCACTTACCAAAACATGGATGAATGTAGAAAATACAGAACTATTAGCTGAATATCAAATAAATGGATTTAATCTATTTCACACAGATAGATATATTAGATATTATATTATATTCCTTTCCTCCCTAGAATCTGGATGTAGCAGGTGCTCAATTGTCAAAAGTGAAAAATTTGGATTATTTAACATACACGCCATAGACCGGCTTGGGAAAAAAAGTTTGTAAAACCCAGGGGCCATAGACCGGCTTGGGAAAAAAAGTTCGTAAAACCCAGGGGCCATAGACCGGCTATGAAAGAAAATTTGAGAAAACCCTGGGGCCATAGAACGGCTATTTTGCTTTTTTCCCAAGCCGGTCTATGTTTTTTTTCGATGCCTCAGTGGCCCATGCACAGGTCTGTTTCAAGGGGATTAAATAGCCGTTCTATGGCCCCAGGGTTTGTATTTTATCAAACTCTTATTAGAATAATAGATCTCGTAATAATTTTGCAAAAATAGTGGCATTTACTATTTTAAAAAGCTCGGGTGCAGGGGGGGCCCAGTGGTCCATGCACAGGTCCGTTCAAGGGGATTAAATAGCCGTTCTATGGCCCCAGGGTTTGTATTTTATCAAACTCTTATTAGAATAATAGATCTCGTAATAATTTTGCAAAAATAGTGGCATTTACTATTTTTAAAAGATTATTAGAAAATTTACAGAAATGGTGCATTCGGAAGACAAAACCAATTTTCACTTTTGACAATTGAGCACCTGCTACATCCAGATTCTAGGGAGGAAAGGAAGGACGATCTTACTGGATCCCATAGCCTCTCCGAGGCACAAACCAGGCTTTTACATAACCCCCCCCCCCCTGCACCCGAGCTTTTTAAAATAGTAAATGCCACTATTTTTGCAAAATTATTACGAGATCTATTATTCTAATAAGAGTTTGATAAAATACAAACCCTGGGGCCATAGAACGGCTATTTAATCCCCTTGAATGGACCTGTGCATGGGCCACTGAGGCATCGAAAAAAAACATAGACCGGCTTGGGAAAAAAGCAAAATAGCCGGTCTATGGCCCAGCTGATGGCTGTGCATGAATGGCTAATGGCTAATGGCTGTTAGTTATGGAGCTAGGTTAGACTATGTATGTTTAAATCTCTGATTTAAACAGAGCCGGCTAATGGCTGTTTGTTATGGAGCTAGGTTAGACTATAGGCTAGGCTAGGTTAGAGCCAGTGTTCAGTCAAATAACTGAATTTATCAAATCTTATCCTTGTATAATATACAAGCTGATGTGAGATCCCTGTCTACAGGTGGACTGGAACTTCTATCAACTAATCCATACATCAAACCTGTCCCTTACAGCCCACAATCTATCATTAGGAAAACCATGTGAGAAATCTTTAAGGAATTCTGATAAAGAAAGAGATCTAGGGGTGGTTCTAAATAGAAAACTATCACCTGAGGACCACATAAAGAACATTGTGTGAGGAGCCTATGCCATGCATTCCAACTTCAACAGCATGTTGTGGGGTGCCGATATTGTGTGCCATCACATGTAAACCAATCAAGCCCACAAATACGTCAACATGGACCAGCATTACACCGTCTAACATACTCTGTCAGATGTAACAACTAAATTTGTGAATTCAAGACCTAATCTATTGCATAACACAGTGTTAGTACGAGAAAAACATTACTTACATTCGAAGCCGTGTTTTAAAATGGCGCGGACCTTGGTCTACTGACGCTCCACACTGTGTGTTCGTTTGCGTATGATGAACGTGTGACAATTTACTACAACAATTATTTAATTATTCTTATTCTTTATTTTACTATTTTTAGGGTACATGAAATTTCCAAATTATTTGCACACAATAATATAATTGCATTGTCATAACCTTTATATATTACGGAAAATACGATGACATGAACGAAGTCAAAGTGAAGTTGAAGTCAAAGTCATTCGCCGAACGTATTGGTCATTTTTTTTCTCCCAAACGATAGGGGATAACAAATCCACAGAGCATATAAGTGTAGAGTAAAGTCAATTTTATTCAGGAAAGTACATACATAGTTGATTTACAAACATAATGTTGGATTTATAGATAGAGCTAGTGCATACAATACCTAAAGCCAATATAGTAGGCATATAGCATTTCAGGCAACCGGGCAGTATATATGGACCCCTTACTCAAATCTCTGAATATGTTAGATATTAAGTCCCTGCACATACTCTCATGTGTATTTTATATATATAAAACGCTGCACTGTAATGTCAATCCTGACCCTAAAAGCTTCCTAGAAGGTTGTAACAGATCCCATGAGCACCACACCAGAAACAAATACCTGTAGGTGTGTACTGGTGCCTTATAGTGTGTTCTAGTGCCTTATGGTGCATACTGGTGCCGTATGGAGTGTACTGGTACCTTATGGTGTGTACTGGGGTCTTATGGTGTATACTGGTGCTTTATGGTGTGTACTGGTGCCTTATGGTGTGTTCTAGTGCCTTATGGTGCATACTGGTGCCGTATGGAGTGTACTGGTGCCTTATGGTGTGTACTGGTGCATTATTGTGTGTACTGGTGCATTATGGTGTGTACTGGTGCATTATGGTGTGTACTGGTGCATTATGGTGTGTACTGGTGCCTTATGGTGTGTGTTCTGGTGCCTTATGGTGTGTACTGGTGCCATATGATGTGTACTGGTGCATTATGGTGTGTACTGGTGCCTTATGGTGTGTACTGGTGCATTATGGCGTGTACTGGTGCCTTATAGTGTGTACTGGTGCATTATGGTGTGTACTTTTGCCTTATGGTGTGTACTTGTACCTTATTGTGTATACTGGTGCCTTATGGTGTGTACTGGTTCCTTATGGTGTGTACTGGGGCTTTATTGTGTGTACTGGTGCTTTATGGTGTGTACTGGTGCCTTATGGTGTGTTCTGGTGCCGTATGGTGCGTACTGGTGCCTTATGGTGTGTACTGGTGTCTTATGGTGTGTACTGGTGCCTTATGGTGTGTACTGGTGCCTTATAGTGTGTACTGGTGCTTTATGGTGTGTACTGGTGCCTTATGGTGTGTCCTGGTGCCTTATGGTGTGTAATGGTGCCTTATGGTGTGTACTGGTGCCTTATGGTATATACTGGTGCCTTATAGTGTGTACTGGTTCCTTATGGTGTGTACTGGTGCCTTATGGTGTGTACTGGTGCCGTATGGTGTGTACTGGTGCCTTATGGTGTGTACTGGTGCCTTATGGTGTGTACTGGTGCCTTATGGTGTGTACTGGTGCCTTATGGTGTGTTCTGGTGCCTTATGGTGTGTGTTCTGGTGCCTTATGGCGTGTACTGGTGCCTTATAGTGTGTACTGGTACCTTATTGTGTGTACTGGTGCATTATGGTGTGTATAATGCACACTTTAGTGCGCGCGGCACTAGCTGGAAAAACAAGCGGGTTGTGCTCAAGCGTAAACACAAAGTTTATAATCTTTTCACACTGCTAACCTCAATTCTCGAGCTACGTTTTTCATTTTGGTATCAATGCGTTGGCAATAAAATTCCCTACAAGATCATATGCATAAAATGTCACCGAAGCATTTGGTATCCCACCACGAAGTAAATAAACACGAAGATGACTCGCCGTGACACCCAAACAGGAAGTAAATGTTCATACTCTTTCTTTTGTTGCCAGCCTCACAGTCATCCTACAGCGCTCATTTTGATATCACTGAACTCACAATAAAATTCCCCACCCAGACATATGCCTATCAATGTCTAATTATGGTATCGGGTGACCCGCACGAGTGTGGGAACTGGGCGAAGCATTAGCCGTGATTTCAGCAGGGACGACACTGGTGTGATGCAGGGCTTTGAATGTTTATACTGATTTCACTGTCCTGACATTATTTCTGGAGCTACGTATTTCATTTTTATAGCAATGTGTTCGCAATAGAAAGTTCTATAAGAACATGGGTAGAGTTGGCCAACACAGCGTCAAATAAATTTGCGGCGAATAAAATCTTACGCGTGTTTGTACCCGTGAGCGTCAAAAGTTTTTACTTTGCTCATGTTTTTCAAGTTTATACTTGTTTCACACCGTTTTTTTTTTGTATAGTGTTCGGAATAAAATTCCCAACACAGACATATGCATATCAAATACAATTCCTTGGAATTCACAGCTGTAGAGATGACGGAAAACACACAACCGGAACCCGTTCTTGACACTCCAACTCACACCCGCAACACCCACAAAAAAAGTTTCTCTTGTTTCATGTATACTTACTTTAGTTTTCGTGCTACAGTTCTCATTTAGGTATCAAAATATTCCTAAGAAAATAGACTACAATACTGAAACAATCTAAGACAATTATGTGTACTTACCAAAGCAAAGACGATTGTAGTAAAATAAGTTGAGCATTTTATCTCCACTCCACCTCCTTCAGGTACTGATTCCTGAAGTTGCTCAACAGATGTTCCTAGGTGGAGTGAAGCTGATGTAGGTGGTTATTTCTTGTCCACCCAATACACCCTTTTCCTGTGATAAGTGGTGTAACAAGGTATGACGCAAAGTGGAACATCGCATGTCTTGCACGCTATACCAGTTTCCTTCCTGATACCCGACTTTGAACACACTTCACACCTGCGACGTTTGGGGATTTTTACCAGCTCATGTTTCAATTTATAGTTCAGGCGAGTCTCTGCTATAACAACACGTCGCTGTTGTCTCTGGGTTGGCAATAAACTACTGTCTGAATCGTCGCTCTCACTATTGTTTTCAAACACTAATGTGGAATATGAATTATCTTCATCAGATTCAGCTTCAGCACTAGGTGTAGACGTGAAGAGAGGGCGCCTCACACCCGACGGGCCAGGTGTTGACGGGTCAGCAGCAGGATACACAGGACCAGTGTCATGATTTATGTCTGGAGCATGAACTAGATGTGGAGATGGTGTAGTTGTTGCAGGCCACTCTGCCTTGTCAAATTTCAATAAAGACCAAATAGCAACTTCATGGAACTAGAGCAGAGTTAGTTTCCTTCGATCATCTGTGTTGGCCTTGTACAATGCATGTACAATTCATTGAGTAAAGACCAAATAGCAACTTCATGGAACTAGAGCAGAGTTAGTTTCCTTCGATCATCTGTGTTGGCCTTGTACAATGCAACCACAAGTTGACATTGAATGTGAATTAACAATGAGACAAGTAAGATTTATACTAATACATTTATACTAACTCTGTTGAGCGTTGACCATTTATACATCAAATCTGTTGATGTGAGCACTTTAGTTTAGTCTGCCGTTTAAAGAAAAAAGAGCATATCAATGGTATATCACAGAAAACGAATTTATCATAAACTCATGTATTTGTCTTATCATATTGAACTGCATTCATATTTTTAATATATAACAATATGAATATACAAATTTCTGTAAATCCCCTACCTTGTTGGAATCTGTGGAAATGAATGAGCAAATGTGCTGGCTGAAGGCGCTGAAGGAAACCACATTGGTTTCATTTTGGATACAAATGTCCATGGAGATTCAAAATGGAAACTAATTATATAGTTGAACCTGCAGAGACGAGTTTAAGAATCTGTGTTGAGAGTGATGGACACAGCCTTCAAAATTATACTTCAGAGAATGTAAACATCTAAGAGTCATTAGAAATATGTGTAGAATAATAAACCCTACATTGTTTGAGTTAGGGAAAACACCATTTGTGATATATAGATACTATAGCTGTTCCTAAAGATTCACCCTTTTTTGCACCAGCAAGATAACATATAAGATTTTAAGAGTTGACGAATGTTAATATTCTTGTTTGATAAACTGTGAACTTGAGACATAGTTAATAAGAACATATTAACACAACAAAATGTTTTCAGAATCTTTAACACCACTTTCCAGCAACTTATATAATTTATATAAATTATTTTAGAGAATAATACATAAATTATATATTTAAACATGATATAGTGTTTAGTGGAATGTATAAGGAGTCAAATTGTGTTAAAAAGAGCAATTTTTAGAAAATTTGGAAAAATACTTTTTTCTGTTCAAATTATAACTAAATGGATTTTAAAGGTTTCACTCAGCCAATATATATCATTCACAATTTATTAATGAATTTTACAAAAAAACACCATAAATTTTATATTTTAACATGTAAAAACTATTTGTTTTACATTTGGAAGAAAATAATTGTAGAAAAAACAATTTATAATTAAACCTTTGTGTTTGGATTTTTTGAGTAAAAGTTTCTCAAAGGCTTTCCTGCACCATTCTCAATGCAAATCATTCCCACACCTATGGGAAGAGATAGGCGAACGTTGTGTAGATGATTTGTGTTTGCTGGGAAGGGAAGGGAATTATCAGGTGGAAAGCGCCAAGCCATAATGACTATACAGCACTTAAAAGGGGTCAGGATAAGAATTTGGGATGACACGGGATGGGGGGGGGGAGTGACTCCCAACCACTTGGAAGGCCGGGAATTGAACATAGACTGGCATGAAGCGAGACTGTCGCACTACTGTCCAGCTCAAGTGGTTGGGACCCCAGGCAAGGAGGAGCTGTTGTACGCAAGATGTAGCTCTGATAGATCCCAGCTTGACTATGTAAACAGATTCAAACAACTTAGCCTTGAGGTGCCACTGTATGGACCTGTTGTATTCAGACTTTGTCGTCAGTATAAAGAGAGGCTCAGATCTCAAGGCTATTGTAGATTATCACTCAGGCTATGATGCCAATGTCAGAATTGTCAAAATGATGTACCTTGCATACATTAGATCTTTAGTGGATTATGCTGCACCTCTGCTTGCTTTGATGCCTGAAAGAGTTTGGAGGGATTGAAAAATTGCAGAACGAAGCCTTGAGGATAATCCTTGTGTGCCATTGTACCACAACGATACTTAACATAAGAAAGGAACTTAATATTCCGAGCGTTGTTGTTCGTGTTACTGAAATTGTCAGATTGGTATAAAAATGCTTAAGCTAACTCATCCTAACCCTTGCACAGGAGCCCCTCCTTGATTATTGTATTTGAAAGTCAACATTGTTCCAAATGGATAACTAAAATGAACTGAACTCTGAATATATTATTTATAATTTGTACCAAGAAAGACAACAATGGCACTTTCCTGCACCGTGGGAGATTACACCATTTCCCATTTTAATATCTCCGTTTCCACCCAAGAAGCAAATTAAAGATCAGCCCGAGCTTCGTCTTGAGGTAAAGCTCAACGCCTTTAGCCATATTGATGCTCTTGTCCAGGGAGGATTCTCTCTCTCAAATCATATACACTGATGGTTCCCAACACCACCCCGCGTGAGCAGCTGGAAGTGCAGTTGTCCTGACAATGTGCGATGACTTATATTTTGAATTGCGAGTCCGTATAAATAATTGGAGCTCTACCCTTCAGACAGAAGTATTAGCCTCGATTTTCCCATTGAAGTGTAAGTCTTCAAACTTACATTAATTGTAAGTGACTCTCTCATCCTTAATTGCTCTCAACTCTTTTTAAGACATAGATGTAACATGCTCGTGTCTTAAGCTAGACACAAATACAACAAAATTATTAATGATGGTAAGAGTCCATTTCATGTGGACTCCATCTCATGTTGGCCTCCGAATGCATGATAGACCTGATGAGTTAGCCAAAGAATCTGTCTTTAAAGGAGAAACTGAATATAACCTTGGATTGTCAATAAGCAGTCTGAGAGCAAAAGTACACCAAGAACTTCAACAAAATCTTGTAGCGCTGACACAATGAAATCGACACCAGTAATTCCATCTATCATTATATTATCATGCAAGAGGAGCCACACATCTATGGATCATCCAATACAATCTGGAGACTTCAAGATGTTGCAAATGCTCGGCTTACACTCGGTTACAAGTATCATTGGGAATTCAAATTTTCTGCTGATGTAGACCTGACCAAATATAAACTGTTAACAAAATTATTCGCACACCCTCCGTCACTGTGATGGAGGGCAAAAAGATACGCGAATTCAGAGAATTATATAAACATGTTCCAGAGATGTGTAACTACTTCATTTAAAATAATCTGCTACCAGAAATCTTGGCCAAATATCCCTAGTTTGCTAACTGTTGGTAGTAACTTAGTAATTGTAACCTATTCACCGCTGCCCACTGGATGGGGGTGTAGTGTGCAGGACAAACATATTGACACTAGCTCTCCATGTCAGTTTCTTAATTTAGTAACTGAACTTATGGTCGTTCTCGAACCCAATGATGTGACGATCTTTTGAATTTTGTAACCAGCTCGAGATTGTAACTTGTTTAGCAAAATTGTGGGGTTCACAATATCCCCCACAATTTTGAGTCTCAGGAGTCCCTGAGCCCATTATGTGCATCTGTAACCCTTTCCACTACCGCCCACATGATGGGTATGGGGTGCATAATAAGTGAACTAAACTAACCATGACTAGAGCTTGTTAACTTCCTTTCGGATGCTTCCTGAAGCTGTCGGAATTATATAACTAGGATAGAACCATCCTCTATAGTCTGGATGTGTTTGTTCCTGTACAAGACTTTGTCGCTGGAGAGGGGAGTTTCATGGCAGCTTCTTGTATGGTAGATTCTGGACAGCCTCTAGCTTTAAAGATGTCCCAGAATAATCTGGGGGAAGCCTTGGAGGAGCTCCAAGGCTTTCCCCAGATTATTCTGATCACTTGTTGATCTTTGACTCGGATTACCAGGGAGAATGAAAGAGGACTCTTGAAAGAAACCGGGTGGCAGGATGTTAATAAAAGTGAAGGTCTGAGTCTTTGTAATAAACCTTTATTAGGCGTCTTTCTCCGTCTATATATATACACACTTAAGTACCTAGGAAGGGAAGCTCCTCCATGCAGGTCTTGATGGTAAATTTCAGGTCTGCTTGAACTTGCCTATTCATGGACCGCTTGAACTGCAGTTAACTGTATATTAAACTGTATAGTAAACTGTAGGAAAGCAGCCAGTCCTCTTCCACAAAAGGGCAAATGCTCGTTTCCAGCATCACGTCCTCAGGCCTGGCTAGTTAGTGGTAGTCGTCCTCCCCCCCCCCCCCCCCCCCCCCCCACCACCTCCAATCCAATGCATTCATCAGTTTCATCATTGTGTATTAAAAATTGTATTATCATCAAAGTTATTATAATTTAAATTTCAATGTAAATTTAGGGGGGGGTAGGTTAGATTAGGTGTTAAGGTCCTGTTGGCTATTATTTGTATTAGAACTACATGGGGTGAAAGTTATAGCTTTGGGATTCGAGCAGAGCTCGTCAGCGAAGCACTTTTAGAGAAATGTTAGAACACGATTTATTGAGTAGTGTGTAACAGGTCGACCTCATAAACAAAGGATAAAGTCCATACCATGCACCTGCCAAACCCCCATGTTTATAAATGAAACGTTTTGTATCGCATGTCCCACAACCAACCCGTCCTCAGACCTAGTCCATTCCATCCTGTGGTCAACCCCCAAAGACGCATTCGTCTATTTTATAATGCTGTTAATTCAAAACAGAACTTTTATCAAATAAAAATTAATAATATATATTAGCATACTGTGGATATTTATGCATTGTTTAGGTTAGGTGTTTAGGTTCTGTTGGCAAGTATTAGTACGTGGGGTGAAGCATTTACAGCGTTGTGGTTTGAACAAAAGTCGTCAGCGAAGCACTTGTTCCAAAGGTGTTCGAATGTCGTCAGTTTAGTAAAAACCGTTTTCGTTAATAAATGGGGTTTGGCGGATGCATGGAATGTACTTTAGCGTTTGTTTATTGGACAGGCTGCCACAACTGATGACGTTCAAACATTTCTCGATCAGCGATTCACTGTTGACATTTGTTCGAACCACGAAGTTGAAAAGTGCTTCACCCACGTACTTCAAATGCAAATAATTGCCATCAGAACCTAAACACCTAACCTAACCAATGCCTAAATATACACAGTATATTAAACACTTTAACGCAACCGGACCGTAAATACACGACGGGCTTGGCTAACGGGTTCCACAACCGCGCCGTAAATAGCCGGCCGATCTAAAAAAAAAAAAAAACATATAAAATCTAATTCTTATTTGATCGACTTGGGGTTAGTATGAAAATGTTTGCCATTAAATTTCCGTTTTCTCTAATAGGCACATGACCTATTTGAGAAAACGGCATTGTATTGTAACTTAGAGGAGAGACTATTGAGTTGACACAACGAGGGTAATCGCCCACTTCACACTCTTGGTGTGAGCCACGATCATGATTATACATTTATATGCATATGTCCGTGTAGGGAATTTTATTGCGAGTTCAGTGATATAAAATATAACGCTGTAGAACTAATGTGGAGCTGACAACAAACAAGAGTATGAACATTTTGTTGCAGTTTGGGCGTCATGGCGAGTGATCTACGTTTTATTTATTTCGTGGTGGGATAGCTAATGCTTTGGTGACATGTTATACATATGATCTTGTAGAGGAGTTTATTGCCAACACATTGATACCAAAATGAAATACGTAGCTCGAGAATTGGTGACAGGAGAGTGAAAAGATTACACACTTTTTGGTGTTTACGCTCAAGAGCCCAAAACGCAGCACGCGCAATGAACTATTTTTTTCACGGGGCGCGCGCGCATTAAAGTGTTTAATTAATATATCAAAATATTTAGATTTTTATTGCTTGTTTATCATCACACAGACCAACCAGGTAATGCTGCTGTTGCAATATTCTTCATTCGTTGTACCCGTAGTCATCTCTTCTGTAGCTCTGGTCTCAACTCTAAATACTTTGTCAGTAGTGTCAGTCATAAAACTCTAATGCTCCTCTACGAGGTCAATGTTACACTTGGCAGTCGTTCCTTGGGTTGTCTCAAATTGTGCAGAATCAGTTGACCTGGTTTCTTATTTTATGAGGACCACGGCCTTCTCTAGGAGGGGACAGCCCCTGTTATCAAATACCCGCAGATCATTCAATGATCAGTCGTAGGTATAGCTGCTTTGTTATGAAACTGGTATTGGTGACCAAGCGTCTCCTCCTCTTAGCCTCTTGGTCTAGGCCTGTCGTTGTCTCCGGCCTGTTTGTCATTACCATTTTTTTAAATTGCGTTTTATTCTTTCATTCGACAGATATACCATTTCTGCTGTATCCCGGGTGCCTTCTGGAAGAATCTTCAGCTTTGATACTCCTTGAAAATCTGTTAATGTCCATAATTTATCTAGGTCTGCTCAGAATACTAGTTCTATCATCACATACAGACAAGATTAGAAGACTCCCTGGCTTCAGATTTTCTCTAAGTTGTCATTGATTGGTTTTGTCAGTTCGGTTCGTGCTGCACGATACCGGTTACACCATTTGGTCTACTTTCCCTTTGTCCAATGATCCTGTTACCGAATAGACAAATAGCAGACAAATTCTCAAACCAGTGTCAATTCCTAACACAAGTAAGTTCTGTCGAGGTTTAATGTAATGGAAAATGAACAAGGAAGGTTAGAAGAGCTGCGTTAACGTGAGTGAACCCTTCTCGACTGGGAGCGCGAAACTAACCCTCTACGTTCTTTCCCTATGAATGGAACCACTGAGTTCCTCTGATGGGTATAATCCCCTCAGGTGAGTTGGGAATGCAACAACTCTTACTATATTCTTGGTCAGCCCAGCCAGAGGGCTCACCATAGATACCCAGCAAGGCAGACCTTGGTCCCAGACCAGAGGGTACAGGAGAGTGCATTGCTGAATGTGCACTATGGAGATTTCACGCTGATATACATCTGGTCATACACGCTCGCACCACGTAAGTTATGAAATTCCATTCCCTCATACCAGGACAAACTTGTGCCACCTCCTTACTCTTCTGGGTGATGTAGTCAATCACGTTTATGTAGTCTTTCTTCTTGAGCTTTGCTACCTATGGTATTTTTAATTTAACTTTTGTTTCCTTATAATTCTACTTTTGCTATACCAGTCTTTAGTTTCCTGGCCCCTTAATTAAGTTATCCATACTTTCACTATATATTCGAACGTCAATATACAGTGATCACTCATTCCAATGGGGCTTCGAATGATATTTTCCCGTTTATTTTATTTATTTTTATTAAATCGTTCAATGAATTCTAGGTAAAGTCAAGCTGGTTCATCATTACCTCTAGTGTTGTGGATCATCTTACGTGTTGGCTTAAAAGGATTCTTGTTAATATGTCCAGTAGTTTAGCTCGTTCTGTGCCCCCATACGGTTCTCGAAACTTTCCATGGTTGGAGTACCCCCTTTCCCCACGATTAGAAGTAGGGATCGATTTCTAACAGGTGACAGAGACTTCCCTTTGTTATACTAGGTACTGCTGTTTGTCATAATCTTGCCTGTCATTGTCATTTAATGGAGGGTTATATATCACTGCTACTATATATGGTCCAGTCATGGTGCCTGTTATGTAGTCTCTGAACTCCTCGCAGCCCGGGATATCCATCTCCTTGTAACTCCAGTCCTTCATTAGCAAGGCCGCCACTCCTTCTCTTCCTTCCCTCTGTAATGTGTGGTGTAATGTTGGCGTAAATACACAGCCTTGTGGCACTCCAGCATTACGGTCAAAGTAGTCAGTGTGTTGTTGGTGGAATCTCTTTAATTTTGTGGTTGTCAAAGAAATATTTTGTCGGAAGTGGAAAGTCATTCATAATTTTTATTTTAAAGTAGTCAAGCCAGTCTTGCAACCGGGAAATCATCCAGATTTACCGACGGATCCTGCAGCCTGAGACACAAACCAGGGTTTTATGTAATTCCTTGTGGATTTGTTCATTTGATGCATCATGCTATTGTGATTTGTGTGTGTAATGAAGTAAGGGCGAAGACGTAGAACAGCCTATTGACATAGCTCGAGTGCATGGGGGAATTGCGTAAAACCCTGGTTTATCTCTGAGAGACTGCAGGATCCGTCGGTAAATCAGGATGATTTCCCGGTTGCAATTCTTTTACCATGTCCTCCATCTAAGTGACCCATAGTGCTAGCTTCACTTTTTCTTTTTAACTAGCGTTATGAATCATACATTAATGATGCAACCCAACCTAACTTACCTAACTTAATTGTGATGTGTTAGTCATCCGGTGTATTAAGCACCCATGTATTATGCTGTAATGATCTGGGGCTCAGGTCATTAGTTCTCCCTTCTCCCCTCCTTTCCCTCTCCTTCTCCCCTCCTTTCCTTCTCCTTCTCCCCTCCTTTCCTTCTCCCCTCCTTTCCTTCTCCCTCTCCCCTACTTTCCTTCTCCCTCTCCCCTCCTTCCTTCTCCCCTCCCCTTGGCCGTCATTCGTCTCCTCCTCTTCCCCCTCCCCCCTGTCCCCCATTTGTCAGGGTCAAGAGGTTGACCTGAGGGTGGTCTTGGATACCTTTGGCTTCCCCCTCTCAGATTTTCCCTCTCCATCCCCCTCTCATTCCCTCTCATTCCCTCTCTTTCCCTCTCATTCCCTCTCATTCCCTCTCATTCCCTCTCTTTCCCTCTCATTCCCTCTCATTCCCTCTCTTTCCCTCTCATTCCCTCTCTTTCCCTCTCATTCCCTCTCTTTCCCTCTCAGCACCAGTCCCTTCCCCATACTAGGCAGAGTCAAATGTCCCTACTCTTTATCTTAGAGGAGACAGCCTTGAACATAATTTATCAGTTTGGTAAACATTGCTCGCAGGTGCACTGGGGCTCCATAGAGGCGCCTTGTCTCCCTTCTCATAGCTGGGGAGAGCTGACTCAATCTTCAGGAATTCATGTAGCTTTCCACGGCAGATCAGTGAAGGTGATTGGCCTGAGATAAGGGCCAAGTCCTTATTGGCCCTAGAGAGCCAGACCTCAGGCCTACGTGTTAAATGGTTGGCCATGGCCAAAATAATGGGTGGAGCCCTGGGGCTGTATTAGATGGTGGGAGGAGTAATCCTTCCCAGCAATAAGTTGGTAAGACAAAATTTCATCAGTGTGTCTTGGGAGTGTATTAGGAACAGGGCCGCAAGCCCGTATCCTAGGGGCTGAGGACAGCCATCAACATCTTGGCCGTAGTGCGGGTATTTAAGGTATAGTAGCACTTGAGTTTCGTGCCCTCAGTAAATATCCATTGTGCCTCTAGGGGAATAGAATAGGTTATGTGTTTCAAATTGTCTTAATTTACATGTTTCATAAAATAAATTGTATAGCTTGTCCAGTGGTATTCACTTAACTCCCCTTTGATATATTTTGTTACTTTGTCATTTTTAGGTGTTGTATTGGAAGCCCCCAGGTTCTCCTACAATTAATCGATACTAAAGTTGCCCTTGGATTTAAATTAGTAATGTAAATTACACAAACTAATTTTCCAAAATTTATTACTGAAATTCATATTACCCGGAGTCCCATGGTTACTGATTCCTTGCCTTCCTGGGGGATCGGTGATCGACACATTCAGGAAAAGGTTGGTCGGGAAGGTGGTGGCAGTGCAAATGTGTTTTTGTTATTTTTTTTAACTAATAACCCTTGTCCTTGGTGTATCTTCCTCATTTAATATTCCTCTTACATACGGGGCAGTCCAGTGAGGGGTCATACTGGACTGTAACAGTGTTAAGCTGGGATATTGAGTGAAGAGAGGCAGAGCATTACAACAGAGAGCGTATAGTACGATTATGAGAGATCACAAGATAAGAGGATTAATACTGGGGAACATTGGGTTATTACAATAGAGGCCGCGGTTATTACGACGGGGTAAAGCGGTCATTACAATGCTGCATATAATAATGTTGGAATAGGTTGAGAAAAAATAAATTTTATATATATTTTTAAATGTTAATACAGAGTTAATGGTAATCTAGTGTGTCAATTATACTGTGTTAAATCACAAATCTCCGATGTAGAAACGAACATTTGAATTTATGAGAAATAATATTACAATGCGTGTTTTAACTCAATTAAAATCTTTGTCTAACAACTTAAAAAAAAAACCTCGTGTGCACAGGCAACTTATGAGCTGGGCGTTCCGAGGCTCATGCCCCAGACAACCAGGCCACTACATGGTAAAAAGATTGTATACTGAGATTCAACTGATCTATCGGGGGTTCCAGGGGCTTCCACGGAAGCCTAGAAGGTTTAGTAGAACCCAAGATTGCAATCATTTGATCATATCATGGTCTGGTTGTATTGTGTGTGCACCTGGAAATGTCTAGCTTTGTCTGTAGTGATGAAGATTCTAACACATAGGTTAGAATCCTCATCACGGCTACTTATTCTCTGATACATCACGTTAGCGTGATTGCTCTGTGTATCAGCATGAGTGTCCTAACCAGTGTAGGACACACCAGAGATGGGTCAGGTAATCTTCGTCTCAAAGACTCGACCTTCACCTGTTCAGGCACTGACAGGCAAATAGATGTGGACTTTGATGCATGAACAAGTCAATGGAAGACAATTCACAGACAAATAGTAAGTTTTTGAAATGATGCTGACTGACCACAGATGGGTGGCCACTACAGTCAAGCACTTACAGCTGCCCGAGGTTCAGGAACCACCAGGAGGAGGGTGATGGTAACGTTTGTACCTGTAGTACTGAGGCTTGAAGCTGCTAGAGTTTGCTGATGGCGTACACAGACGGTTGTGTAAGGCGTACACAGACGGTTGTGTAAGCCGTACACAGAAGGTTGTGTAAGCCGTACACAGGCTTACACATGTTGGGGATATGCGTAAGAGTGTTACTTGGCTGTCCTCACAACTCTTGTGAACAATCCATGCGTAGCATCTTAATGTTCTCATATTAAATATTCTCAGACGAAACATTTTCTGTTCGCAGCAATCTCCAGTGATACGAGGAAACGGATTTCCATAGCCGTTGATGTTACATGTTGACTGCATGTGTGTGTTCTCCAGGAGTGCGTGCGGCCAGGAGTGTGTTCTAGAATCTTTAATAATTGGGAGGGATCAAACATGTTTGGTATCTGTGTAAAGGACAAGACGCTAATAAAAATATTATATAATGGCTTGGTCTTTCCATTAAGAATTGAACGAAGATATAATAAAATTAAGAGTAATAAAGCGTCAGGCGAGAGGTAGTCGTAACTAGGAACTATAGGCTGTGGCGAAAGCTCATAATGATCTACATTACTAGGATGAGCCGATCACCAGCCATGAGACTCGCCGCCGGCGCCACTGGTACAGCAGGCAGCACACGGGTTTGTTCTCTGGAAAACTTCAGATAATGAGCAACCATCAGGTCAAATCCATGCTGTTTTGTGAGGAACAACCCATCAATACCCAGACTCAGACCTGTTGATGTAATACGCTAACTGTGTTTGTGTTCGCCCGCCAGAAGTGTGTGTCGTGCAATTGTTTGGAAGTAGCGTTGCAGTTTTCTTCTGCAGTTGGATAAATAACCTTGTAGATTGTTGTACACCTGGCTAGTTTTGCGCAGACTGTTACCACAGTGGTCTGGTCGCCCGGCTCCCAATGATCTATTATTATGGTGTGTGTGCGCGCGTGTGGGGGCTGTATCAGTGAGCTGGTAGATACCTTCTGAACAGTACCACTTTGGAGTACCTTTAAAGGTGTACCAAGCTTGACAGTGAAAGGTAGACCAAACTGCTCAACTAGGTGTTAGGTATCCCAGATTCTATCTGAGAAAATTATTTTTCGACCTCAGTTGAAAAATTTATCCAGACCTAGGAATGTGAATCGGCTCTTACTACTGGGAGAGGTCAAACTGTCGAACAGATAGAGGAAATGGAAGCAGTTTTCAGACAACGAGGAGGGACAGCTCACCGAGGTCGGAGCCGAGCGGACAGCACGCTGGACTTGTGATCCTGTGGTCCTGAGTTCGATCCCAGGCGCCGGCGAGAAACAATGGGCAGAGTTTTTCACCCTATGCCCCTGTTACCTAGCAGTAAAATAGGTACCTGGGTGTTATTCAGCTGTCACGGGCTGCTTCCTGGGGGTGGAGGCCTGGTCGAGGACCGGGCCACGGGGACACAAAAAAGCCCCGAAATCATCTCAAGATAACCTCAAGATAACGGAGGTACAGCAAGTAGAGAAAAGAACTGCTATAGATACAGTAAGCATTAGGCTCAAGTTTCAGGAGAAACGTTTAGGGAAATGTTTCAAATTGATTGTCAGTTTCAGTGAAGCAAATAAGGATTTACAAAGGATAAGTGTAAAAGGTTACTTCAAGGAAGGGTTTAAAATTGATTGTGAAACAATTGAAGCTGATCAGTCCAACGAATTACAGCATCTTAATTACAGCGCAATTGACTCCGATCATATCAGACCGTCAACCCCTCACGTTAATCACTCAATTAACGACAGCTCGTTAAATCGTTAACACTACATTAGTCTTCACTTGACAATTCCTCCACTGCGTGAACTTCACTGTGACTGTTGCCTTTACACGTCCCTACGTTAATCACAACAATGTTCAACGAACAAGTAACCTCGTTAAGTAAATCGTGACCCCCGGTGACGTTAACTGACTTTAATTCTCACGGAATCCTTCACAGTACACAACGCCTTCCACCAAGGTCAAACTTGTCTACGGTTTACACACGGTGCAACACAGTACATCACAGTATAACACAGTACATCCTTGCCACTCACGGCAAAACTTGTAAATGACTTCCCCCAGTAAATTATCCACCAATAATTCACACTTTACCACAACACAATATAAAATATTGTGTTGTGGTATATAAAAATAAAATATTAACACAATGTACAATATATAACCAAGGGAAATCTCCGTTACCTCTTTTCACTGCTGAAAAAAGGGAATCAAATTACAGCGAATACATACACGGCACATAGAAAAATAGAAGCAAATAACTCGCTTTACTCTACCTCTGAATGTGTCACTAGGTGTCTTCACACACGTCAAAAATCAGTTGGGCCAAACCTCAACTTTATGGCGACAAACAGGGTAGACTCACACGTCTCCAATTCCCATTCACCTCCCCAGGTGGTCCCAGGGACAGAGGACAGACGGAACACTGGGGGCGAACCCAGCTTCAGAGTTTTATTACCCAAACGGAAACAGTGTACTTACATCAAACATGCGGGCCCGCAACCTTCTCGCACTCACACATACACGTCAATCACACTCCCACTGCTACTGCTGGATGATGACGTAGGCGTCCTCACTTCCTACACGTGGTCAGGTGGAGCACAGGGTCCTAGACCACGGGGTTAGCTCCACACACAGAAACCAGGATGGCACGACACACCGGCTTAGCAGGCCAGGGTGAGCGCACAACAGCAGTGATGTGGTACCACGCCCCTTCCACTTGACACGGTACCCCAGGATACGACGGTACACGGTGTTACACGGTACACGAGACCTGAGACGGAGTCCTTCACTGTTCCTCAGAATTAGAACTTTTAAGGTTTCTCTCATAACACTGAAACCTTTTTCTAGCACGTCTCCCAGCAGTATCTTCAAGCACAGATACGATAGACGGCGGATGTCACTTTTGTAGCCCGATAATTAACGCCTCACTCAGTCCAGTTCCTCTAAGATGGCGTCCCACAATTACGCGGCTAGATGACAAGTTCACACGATTCGATACAAGCCCCTTTCCGATTACCGGATTCTTACGCACGGCACACGGAAAGATAGCAAGATGTAGGCGTGACTTTAGTAACGTTGCAGGCGGTATTTCCCGATGCTTGGCCTAGCACGGGAAATGTCGTCCACCCCAAGCAATGTCCTAGGTAAGAATGTCTTTTCCCGCCAACACTATGCCAGGGGTACCATGCGGTACCCCTCAGCGTCTTGGCCAATCACGGTTCAGCATTTCTGAGGCCCAGGAGCCTTAGCCAATGCCGCACCTGCCCCATGACGCTACCCCATCTCACACGAGGTGGACACGTGATAGAGGGGGTCTACGGCCGTTAACCCCCCATACCTCCCTCTCTACACTTGACTTGTACAAAATTTCCCTGAAATCAATTCCCTCCTGTAATTTCCTTCGCAGACCTGATACAGCGATCAGAATGACATCAATGGCTAGCAAATGTCATGGGCTGTCCAACGACACCCAACACGACTGTGGAAACGTTATATTCAGAAAGTTGAATCACGGTGCACATCACTGGTGCACTATGCAATTTCGTACTTAATTCAGTGCACGAGAGAGCAGGGAAAATGTCTCCTGACAAGCTATTTGATGGATGTGAGGACAGTTGACTAGCCTATGAACACAGCTACTAATCCGCTGTGCTGCCAGATGTGTGGAAACTACTTGTGGATTATGGTACGATATCTAGCTAAAGGGTTTCATAATTGCTGTTGTGTATAAAACTAGAATGAGAGCTATTTATTAAAACTATTATTGTAAACTAATTCTTAAGTGAGATCCCTTGGTTGTTTTAAGCATAGGGTGGACATGAATATGATGAGATTGGGTGGAAATATATACCCAGCAAACACAAATCATCTAGAAAACGTTCGTTTATCTCTTCCCATAGGTGTGGGAATGATTTGCATTGAGAATGGTGCAGGAGAGCCTTTGAGAAACTTTTAATAAAAAAATCCAAACACAAAGATTTTATAATAAATTGTTTTTCTACAACTATTTTGTTCCTAATGTATTACAAATATTTTTTACTTGTTTAAATATAAAATTTATGGTGTTTTTTGTAAAATTCATTAATAAATTGTTAATGATATTTATTGGCTCAGTGAAACGTTCAAAATCCATTTAGTACTAATATGATCAGAAAAAAGTAGTTTTCCAAATTTTCTAAAAATCGCTCTTTTTAACACAATTTGACTTCTTATGCATTCCACTAAACACTAATATCATGTTTAAATATATAATTTATGTATTATTCCCTAAGATAATTTATATAAATTATAAAAGTTGCTGGAAAGTGGTGTGAAAGAATCTGAAAACGTTTTGTTGTCTTATATTGGCGTGTTCTTTTTAACTAGAGTGAGTAAGAGTGACTGAGAGTAAGAGTGAGTAAGAGTAAGAGTGACTGAAGGTGATTGAGAGTGCTAGAGTGTAAGTGTGAGTAAGAGTGAGTAAAAGTAAGAGTGAGTAAAAGTAAGAGTGAGTGAGAGTAAGAGTGAGTAAGGGTTAGTATGAGAGTAAGAGTGATTGTGAGTAAGAGTGATTGAGAGTAAGAGTGATTGAGAGTAAGAGTGATTGGGAGTAAGAGTGATTGGGAGTAAGAGTGATTGGGAGTAAGAGTGATTGGGAGTAAGAGTGATTGGGAGTAAGAGTGATTGGGAGTAAGAGTGATTGGGAGTAAGAGTGATTGGGAGTAAGAGTAAGAGTAAGAATGAGAGTAAGAATAAGAATGAGAGTAAGAGTAAGAATGAGAGTAAGAGTAAGAATGAGAGTAAGAGTAAGAATGAGAGTAAGAGTAAGAATGAGAGTAAGAGTAAGAATGAGAGTAAGAGTAAGAATGAGAGTAAGAGTAAGAATGAGAGTAAGAGTAAGAATGAGAGTAAGAGTAACAATGAGAGTAAGAGTAATAGAGAGTGAGTGAGAGTAAGAGTGAGAGTGAGTATGAATGGGTAAGGGTAACTGAGAGTGAGTAAGAGTGACTGAGAGTGAGAGTAAGAGTGAGTATGAGAGTGAGTATGAGTGAGTAAGAGTGGGTGAGAGTGAGTAAGGATGACTGAGAGTAAGAGTGAGTAATAGTGCGTAAGAGTGATTGAGAGTAAGAGTGAGAGTGATTATGAGAGTGAGCTAAGAGTGTAAGGTGTGTGAGGGTAACTGGCCAGGGAGGCAGGATGTGTGGTCACAGATAGGCCTAGGCCTCGTGATCTCTAATGTTGGTTTTTATATATATGTGGGATTTTTTGTCCTGTTTCAAATTATAATTATTTAACAGGAATGTAATAAGATATTGCACAGTATTAATGTGACAATAATATATGCATTATTTCCTTGATAATCAAACTTGTTGTTCGAAGATAATGTACAATCTTTGAAGGAAACATTTTGAGAGCTGGCAACACTGGGCTGGTGGTGAAAGAGACATATGGTTAGTTGTGCTCAGACCTTCAGTGGTAAAGGGTGTGTCCCAGCTGGCCGCCACCAGCCGCCACCACCCGCCGCCATCAGCCGCCACCGCCGCCGCCACCACCACCACCCACCACCACCACCCATCACCGTCGCCAATGCCACCACCCACCACCACCGCCACCACCCACCACAGCCGCCACCACCCACCACAGCCGCCATAACCGCCGCCACCACCCACCACCGCCGCCAGCCGCCCACCACCACCAGCCGCCACCGCCACCACCACCAGCCGCCACCCGCCACCACCAGCCACCACCACAGCCGCCGCCAACGCCACCACCCATCACTGCCGCCAACGCCACCACCCATCACCGCCGCCAACGCCACCACCCATCACCGCCGCCAACGCCACCACCCATCACCGCCGCCAACGCCACCACCCATCACCGCCGCCAACGCCACCACCATCACCGCCGCCAACGCCACCACCCATCACCGCCGCCAACGCCACCACCCATCACCGCCGCCAACGCCACCACCCACCACCGCCGCCAACGCCACCACCCACCACAGCCGCCACCACCACCCACCACAGCCGCCACCACCACCCACCACCGCCGCCACCACCAGCCACCACCAGCCGCCATTACCGCCACCAGCCGCCACCACCACCACCAGCTGCCGCCACCAGCCGCCACCGCCCGCCACCAGCTGCCACCACCACCGCCCGTTGCCACCGCCAGCCGCCACCACCAGCCGCCATCACCGCCACCACCAGCCGCCATCAGCTGCCACCGCCACCAGCCGCCACCAGCTGCCACCGCCCGCCACCAGCCGCCACCGCCCAACACCACCAGCCGCCACCAGCTGCCACCGCCCGCCACCAGCTGCCACCACCGCCCGCCATCAGCCGTCACCGCCCGTTGCCACAGTCGCCACCGCAAGCCGCCACCACCCATCACAGCTGCCGCCGCCCGCCACCACCCACCACTACTGCCCGCCACTGTCCGCCACCGCCAGACACAGCCGCCAGTGTCCGCCACCACTGTCCGCCCACCACCACTGTCCGCCCGCCGCCATTGTCCGCCCGCCGCCAATGTCCACCACCGCCGCCACTGTCCGCCCGCCGCCACTATCCGCCACTGCAATCACTGTCCACCCGCCGCCACTGTCCGCCCGCCGCCACTGTCCACCACTACCGCCACTGTCCGCCCGCTGCCACTATCCGCCACTGTCCACCACCGCCGCCACTGTCCACCACCACCGCCGCCACTGTCCACCATCGCCGCCACTGTCCGCCACAGCCGCCACTGTCCGCCCGCCGCCACTATCCGCCACTGTCCACCACCGCCGCCACTGTCCGCCACTGTCCGCCACCGCCGCCACTGTGCACCACCGCCGCCACTGTCCGCCACAGCCGCCACTGTCCGCCACAGCCGCCACTGTCCGCCACAGCCGCCACTGTCTGCCCGCCGCCACTATCCGCCACCGCCGCCACTGTCCATCACCGCCGCCACTGTCCGCCACTATCCCCACAGCCGCCACTCTCCGCCGTACAACCTCCCCTCTCTCCATTAGTAAATAATTATAATTGTTAGTAAATAATAAAAGAAATATAAATTATTAGATTTTTTTACCCTTAAATTGGTTTTAATATTTAAATTGAAAATAATAATATAATATAAAATAAAATATAATAAAAATAATATAATATAAAATAATATAATTTCAAGAAATTTAACTTTAAACACAAAGATGTGAAAAGGGTTCAGATTATAGGCTCAAACCTTTCATAAGAGTTTCTTATTGGTATATGAATGATTCATGTTAGCATTGTAAAGTTGCCACAACATCTCAAATTAGTGTTAGATACGTAGGTTTTGGTTATGTTTTGGAAACCTATTTAAGTCCACACAGAAATTCGTATCTGATACGATAAAACAAACGTTTCCAATCCTTTCAAATACTTTCCAGATATGTTGTGGCAACCTTAAATTGTTTGCTGGGTAGGAGCTGCCTCGTATGGGCCAATAGGACTTCTGCAGTAACCTTTATTCTTATGTTCAGCTCACCTGCTATGCTGCCAGATGTACGATTCTACTTAAATTGCGGTGCGACATTTGGGTTGCTGTTGTACTTTTGCACTTATTACCGAATAATAATTACAGTTGTGGACAATTAAAATGTATATTCTTAAACCTCTGATTAGGTTAGGTGGGGTGGACAGTCTAGCCATTTTTGAATAATAACATAAAAGAATAGTACATGTGCCGCATTGGCCATCTGGTGACGTCACACATAGTTGACCAGTCAGGTGCTGTGATACCTTGACACTTATATGCTAATGCCCCCTCCCCGCTCAGCTCGTTGTCGCCGTGTGGGGGCTTAGTGGGCGGCTGCCAGAGTGTGATGCTCCTTGGGACAGTCCTCTGTCCTTTTCTAGCCTTGTGCTCCTGCTGCCGTCCTCTCCAATTCTGCTGGGCATCTTTTCCTTTTCCTTCTGTTTCGTTTTTCTCCCCCCTCTTCTCCTATCTGCTTGCCGTTTCCTGCCGACCTTTTGCTCGTTCTGGTTCTTCCCTTGGACTTCTTCTATTTTGACGCCCGGGTGCTTGAGGAGGCATACTCTTGCACCCGTAGAACTGCAGTACCCGACGTCGAGAGCGAGGGGAACCTTTTATTGTCAATCCCCACTTCGTCACTGAACCCGATCTCGACGGACTGTCGGTTTCTTAAGGTGGCGTTTGTGGGGCGTATACTCACGACGCACCCCTAGGAGGCCCCGACAAGATCGGCGATAGCTTCTTGTTGGGTGTCCTGCCTCTAATTGTGGCTCCATGGTGGGTGTGGGGGCACATTCGTGAGTGAATTCTTCTTTTCGTCAAGATGATAACCCCTGTTTCGGCTTCTGGTTTACCTTCTCAGGCTCGTGGGGTGGGCGACCAAGCCCCCGAGTCGGTCCGTATTGGAAGACCGGGCTCTGTAGCCTCCGCTGCATTGGGCCCCGACCTTGCTCCTCCTTTGGCCTCTCTGACTCCTTCCTCTGGCTCCCCTCCCTCCTCTGTGGTTGGGTCGAGCCCCAAGCCCCCAGTGGTGACTACCTCGTCCCCTGGCGCGGCTCCTTCTCTAGTTGTAACTACTGCGCCTTTTAACCCCTCTCTCTCTGGGGGTTCTCACCGCCGTCCTCGTCACGGCCGCCCTCGCTCGATTCCTTCCAGTTCTGCTACCTATCAAGCCTTGTTTGGTCCTGCTTCGTGGGCCAAATATTTTGATCTCCTCCCTCTTGATTCTGCGCCTCCTGACGATTTCTCCCTCCATCGGCATCTCATTGATTCCGTGAATGCCTCCATTACTTTCAACCCCACTCGTCTCGGTACACGTGTCGTTGCTGCTCCTTCTCAGGATGCTGCTTCCCGCTTGGCTGCCTTATCCTGCCTTGGCGAGACCCCCGTTCGGGTCTCGAAGAACGCTCAGTTGAATGCCAGTGTTGGCACTATTTTGCTCCCGCCCCATGTTGCGACCGGTGTTCGGGACCTGCGCGACTGCCACGACGATATTCGACATATCCTCGCTGCCCAGGGCCATTCTATTCTCCAGGTGGACACGTTTACTCGTCCCCCTCGTGGTAGTCGCCGTCAACCCCTCCGGGTTGTGAAGATTACCTTTGATGGTAGGACCCTTCCACCCTCTGTCATTCTTGCTGGTGCCAGGTGCTCTGTCCAGGAGTACATTCCTTCTCCTCGGCTCTGCAACAAGTGCTGGAGGTTTGGGCATGGTGCCCTCCGCTGCTCCGGGACTGTCTCTCTCTGTCCTTTGTGTGGTGGCGAAGGTCACTCTAAGTCGGAGTGCGCTTCTCCCCAGGCTCGTTGCCTCAACTGCGGTGAGGCCCAACCTACCTTCTCCCGTGAGTGTGTCCATTACAAGCTTGAGGCAGCCGTCCTCAACTTGAAGCACCGGGAGCATTTATCTTTTCCTGAGGCGAGGCGCCAGGTTCGCCGGCTCCCGCCTTATGCTAATATCTCTTATGCTCGCGTGTTGCGCTCTTCCTCTCCTCGTCCTTCCCGCCTTCCTCAGACTCTCAACCGTTTCCGGGCCTTGGACCCTGATGCGCCCACTGCCCCCTCCTCTGTCCCTTTGGATTCTCTCCCGAAGGATCCTCCTCCTGGTCCTCTGTCTGGGGTTCCCCTTCCTTCTACCCGGTCTGTCGTGTCTTCTGTGTCTTCTTCCTCGTCCCCCTCCGATCCTCCTTCCCATCCTCTTCCTCCATCTATCGGCTCTCCCCACCGCCTGTCGGTGCGGGCGGATGTCCATCGCTCTCCTAACGGCCGTCGTGTGTGCTCTCGTTCGGCTTCTCCTGTTGAGACACTGGAATCCGTTGCCCGGTACGTAGTTGCTGGGACACCGGTCTCTTTAAGTCAGAAGCGTAAGCCTGGCTCCTCTCCTTCCTCTTCCCCGGCGGGTAAGAAGGCTTCGCTTTCTTCCTCAGCTCCTCCTTCTGGCTCTGTTGCTCCTTCCCCTTCCGTTTCAGTGCTTGCGCCCCCTGTTCCTGCTATGGAGGTTTCTTTGGCCCCTGCTTCCCTTTCGGTTGCTGCTCTTGCTGGGGTGCGCTCCCCTCTTTCTACTCCCCCTCTTCCTGCTGCTGTCCTTGACTGCTCCTCTCCGTTGTCTCCTCCTCTTCCTCCTCCTCCTCCGGACCCTGCCCGCCCACCTCTGATCTGTTCTCCCTTTCCTTCCCTCCGTCTTTCCTCAGTTTACCCATGCCCCCTAACCCTGACTTTGCTGACCCTGATCCCGACCCTGATATTCTTTAACGTGCTCTGTTGCTCTTTCGCCTTTGTTTCTTCCTTGTTCTCTGTTTTTGTCCTTTCTCTTCTCGTCGTTGTCCATTCTTCAATGGAACGTTCGAGGTTATTACGCCAATTTCCTCAAACTCCAACTTCGGATTTCGCGGTTTTCGCCCCTTTGTGTCTGTCTCCAGGAGCTAATGCTTGGTGCTCGTCCTGGTCGTTTTCGTGTCTATTCCTTTCTCTCCCCCCCCCCAGCCATTGCTGGGGCTTCTAGTTCTTCTGCTCTCTTGATTCGGGCTGATGTTCCCTTTGTTCCTTTACTTTTTCCTTCGCCTCTCCATTGTTCTGCTGCTCGTATCTTTGTGGGAAATGGTACACAGTTTGTTCCCTTTATCTCCCCCCGAGTGTCCCGCTCTCTCTTTCCTGATTTGAAACACCTCCTAGACTCCTTGCCGGAGCCTGTGCTCTTGCTGGGTGACTTCAATTGTCGTCATTCTCTTTGGGGTGACGTTCTGACGAATACTCCTTGAGCCGTTTCTCCTCTCTTCTTCCCTGTCTCTTCTGAATTCTGGTGAGCCCACTCATTTGGACTCTCGGACTCGCACCCTTTCTTGTCTTGATCTTTCTCTCTGCTCTTCTTCTCTTTACTTAGATTTCACGTGGCAGGTTCTTGATGACCTCCATGGAAGTGATCATTTCCCCATCCTTGTTTCCTTTTTCTCTTTTCGCCCTTCCCTCTCTTTCCCTAGGTGGCAGTTTGCTAAGGCAGACTGGACCCTATTTACCCTCAGTGCTGCTCTCCCTGACCTCTCCCTTCTGCCTCTCTCTCGCGCTCTCCTCCTTTTTCATGACACTGTCTTCAACGCTGCCCTCCGCTCTATTCCTCGCTCTTCCTCTCGGGGGTCCACGGAAGTGCGTTCCCTGGTGGAATGCGGACTGTGCTCGGGCTGTCCGCTGTAAGCGTGCAGCCTGGAAGAGGCACCGCCGTAGGCAGACGACCGATTCCTTTTCTTTTCTTTCGGAAAGCGAGTGCGGTGGCCCGTAGGGCCATCCGTACGGCTAAACGTGAATGTTGGGCATCTTATGTCTCAACAATTACGTCCGAGACCCCTCTGGCCCAGATCTGGAAGCGTATCCGCAAGATAGCGGGTAAGTTCGTTCCCGATGTTTCACCGGTCCTTCACCTCCATGATACTCTTGTGGCGGACCCGTTGCAGGTCGCTTCCGAACTGGGTTCCCCACTTTTCTTCTGTTAGCTCTGGTCTTCATCTTCCCCAATCTTTCCTTCTTCGTAAACCTGTCCTTGAGTCTCGTCCTTTAGATTTCTGCACTCATCTTCAGCTTCCCTATAATGATCCCTTCTCTCTCTCTGAACTTCGTTCTGCCCTGGCCCTCTGCGGTTCTACGGCGGCGGGCTCCGATGGTATTCATTATGAGATGCTTCGCCATCTCCCTCCGAGCACGTCTCGGTATTTACTGAGTCTGTATAATCGGATCTGGGAGTCGTCGTCAGTCCCTGAGGACTGGCTCGATGCCGTTGTCCTCCCTGTTCGCAAACCGGGGCCTCTGGGTACTTCCCCTAAGGACTTTCGCCCTATTGCTCTCACAAGTTGTGTCTGCAAACTCTTTGAACGTATGGTTAACGTTCGTCTGATGTGGTTCCTGGAACACCATCACCTCCTCTCCCCTTCTCAATTTGGTTTCCGCAAGTGCCGCAGCACGACAGATGTCCTGGTGAACTTGGAGGTCTATATTCGTACTGCTTTTGCTGCGAAGACCTCCGTTGTTGCCGTCCTTTTTGACCTAGAAAAGGCTCACGACACCACTGGCGTTATCATATCCTATCTCAACTTCATTCTTTTGGCCTTCGTGGTCATCTCCCTCTCTTTCTCCACAGCTTCCTCTCTCGTCGTTCCTTTCGGGTGCGCCTTGGTACCGCTCTCTCTCCCTCTTTTCAGCAATACGAAGGTGTGCCCCAGGGTAGTGTTCTGAGCACTACTCTTTTTCTTGTTGCCCTCAATGGTCTTCTTTCCTCTCTTCCTTCTGGTGTCTTCTCCGCTCTCTATGTCGATGATCTTACCCTTTGTTGTCAGGGTGATGATTCGCCTCTCCTTCAACGCCGGCTTCAACTTGCAATTGATGCCGTGTCGTCTTGGGCCACAGGTCATGGCTTCAAGTTCTCTACTTCTAAGACTTGTGCCATGACTTTTACGCGGAAACGGGTTGTTCTTCGTCCCTCTTTGTCACTTTATGGTCATCCCCTTGAATACAAAGATTCCGCGAAGCTTTTGGGGTTATTCCTTGACACTCGTTTGTCTTGGTCTCCCCATATCTCTTACCTCCGTGTTGAGTGCTCTAAGGCCCTTACCCTCCTTCGGATCTTGTCCCATACTTCTTGGGGGGCAGATAGGCGCACTCTCCTTGCTTTACATTCCTCTCTCGTCCTGTCTAAGCTCGATTATGGTTGCCCTGCTTACTCGTCTGCTTCTCCTTCTACTCTTCGCCGTCTGATGCTTTGCACCATACTGGGTTGCGCCTCAGTTCTGGTGCCTTTCGTTCGACTCCCATCCTTAGCTTGTATGTTGACACTGGCTTCCTGTCTCTCCAGGACCGCCGTGATCGCTACTGTCTTCGCTATCTTGCGCGGTCCTTGCAACATCCTTCCTCTCGCCTCTGTCGTGCTTTAACTTTTACCCCTCCTGCGGTTCCTGTTCCTCTTCACCACCTCCCTCTTTCTGTCCGGTTATCTCGCCTACAGGATTCTCTCTCCGTTCGTATTTCTGATGTTTCTCCTCGTGTTGTTCCTTCTTTGCCCCCGTGGAGGGTCCCTCTTCCGCGGTTTTGTACTTCCTTGACCCGTATCACTAAAGCTTTTACCCCTCCTACGGTTCTAAAACGCCTTTTCCTCGAGCACTTTTCTTCTCACTCCCGCTCCGTTTCTGTCTTCACTGATGGGTCTAAGTCAGCGGACGGTGTTGGCTACTCTGTTGTTTTCCTGATCGCACTTATATGTGTCGCTTGCCTCCGGAGACTAGCATCTTTACAGCGGAACTTTATGCTATTCTTTATGCTCTTCGTCTCCTGCTTTCTCGTTGTCAGTCTTCCTTTGTGGTTGTTGTTGACTCTCGTAGTGCCCTCATGGCTCTCGGGTCCTTTAATCCGGTTCATCCAGTAGTTGTCGAGATCCAGCATTGGCTGTTTCTCATTCACAGTAAATTTAAGTCGGTTGAGTTTTGTTGGGTTCCCAGCCATATTGGTGTGTCTTTAAATGAGCGTGCAGATGCTGCTGCCAAGGAAGCTGTCCGCTCTTGTCCCATCTCTCGCAAAGGCATTCCGTATTCCGACTTTTACCCGGTTATCCATTCCTCAGTCCTTACCCGTTGGCAGGCTTCTTGGTTGTCTGTTACTGGTAACAAGCTACGTACTCTTAAATGTTGTGTTTCCTCGTGGCCGTCCTCCTTCCACCGTAACCGGCGGTGGGAAAACAGCTCTGGCGAGGTTGCGTATTGGCCATACTTGCTTAACCCATGGTCACTTGCTGGAGCGCCGCCTGCTCCTTATTGTCCTAGTTGCATTGTCCCTCTTACGGTCGTGCATGTCCTTCTTGAATGTCCTGACTTCCAGGACGAGCGTGTGTCTTGCTTTCCGACCGCCCCTCGCGGTCACCTGTCCCTCGATAGAATTCTTGGTGACTTGGATATTTTTGATATCGTTCGCCTTATGCGTTTTTGTTCTCGTATTGGCATCCTTGGTGATATTTAGCGCCCTCTGATTATTTTGCGTATTTGATGGTGCTACATAGCCTTCCGGTTTGGTGCCTTCTTTTGATAATTACTTACTTACTTACATGCAACGCTATACAGAATAATAAATAATAAATAAATAGTTAGGAGAAGTAAACCCGTTTATATATCATTTTTATTCTTATATTATTATTTACCACTTAAAGGTAAAGTGTCTAAGAAAAATATATTTTATCAGAGGTGTAAGTTTCATATGAAAAGCTGAACTAGTTACATTTGGAGAGAATTTTTTATGACTGAAGATGTCTTAGAGTAGAACATTGATGTCTTAAAGAATAACTTGATGGAAGAAGAGAGTTTCTTTGATGAACGATGGTGACTTAGAGAACAACATTGATGTCTTAAAGAATAACTTGATGGAAGAAGGAGAGTTTCTTTGATGAACTACCTTTGACGACTCTAAGATTAACTTTGATGAACGAAAGCGAGTTAGAGATTACCTTTGATAGCTCGGGGAATAACTTTGATGTCTCTGAGAATGACTTTTGTTATCATAGAGGACAACTTTGATGACTTAGAGAACGACTATGATGAATGAAGATGTCGTAGAAAGCTTCTCTGACGAACGAATGGTTACTTAGAAACTACCTTTGATGACTGAGATTAACTTTAGATGTCTCTGAGAATAACTTTTATGGACGAAGATGTCTGAGAATAACTTTGTGGACATGAGAAGTATTTGTTTGTGTCTTTTGATGCATTGAAGAGTAACTTGATGTCTCAAAGATATTTTACAGAACAATTTTGATGACCGAGATTAACTTTTGAGTGGTGTGGGTGTTGTGTTGTTGTTGTTTTGTTGCTGTCTTTAACTGTTTTTATGTATTTACTTTATGTTGTTCATTGTGATTCTGAACTTTTGCCTCTCTGTATGTGGTTTATGAGGCTGGTCATTTTTTGTGTACTGTTATGCTCCTGTGTATGGGTTGTGGGGCTGGTTGTATTTGTGTGTTGTCTTTCTGTATTTATGTCCTTATAGCTTTATGGATATGATTTATGTCATTAATTTCATGTGCAGTTTTCTTTATAACTTTCTATTTTTTGTTCTGTGTCCAGTGCCCGTTTCGGGGTTTTCTGTTTTGTGTTGACCAGACCACACACTAGAAGGTGAAGGGACGACGACGTTTTCGGTCCGTTCTGGACCATTCTCAAGTCGATTGTGATGAGGAAGTAGAGACAGGCAATAAATAGGCAAGAGAGAGCTGAGGAGCAAAGTAAGGTGTAGTATAGGGGAGAGTAGTAATAATAAGAACTGCAGAGGGCCTATGACCTATACGAGGCAGCTCCTATTATAACCACCGAATGAGAAGGAGATAGTAATAGGAATAAGAAGAGGATAGCAAGGAGCGTAGGAGAGACAATGAACAGAAAAAGGGAGAAGAGAACAAATCCACAAAGGCCGTGACGAGGATTCGAACCTTCGTCCGGGAGCATCCTCGTCACGGCCCTTGTGGATTTGTTCATTGGATGCATCACGTTAGTGTGATCTCTGTGTATAAGGGAGAAGAGAGAAAGGAGAGGAAAGAGAAAGAAAGATAATGGAAGGGGTTAAACTTATGTTAGGTAACGTTGTTTAGAAAGATTAGAGCATTTTGAGTATATACTGTGAAAGGGAAGAGTCCGCAGCAACAAAGCCAGGACTCAAGTTCATGTTGGATACATTGGTGTATTAGAGCCGATTCAACAAGACGGCGTCTGTGTAGAGTAGAGGCAGGAAAGATTATTTTGGAAGACCAATCAATGGAATGATTAGAATCCCTCAGATGGCAGAAGAGAACATTGTTAGTGTCTGCAGACTTAACACTCTCTTGTGTTCTTTAAGTCTGTCATGCCAGTTTCGCCAAAGTATTGGAGAGGACAAGGACGAACAGGAATTTCTTTATCCTTTATACTTTAGCCACGTTATTGTGACTCATCGCCTGCTTCTGTTTTGTGCTTTGTGTCATGTATGTTTCACTCCTTGGTTCTTTGTTGTGTGTGTTTTGTTTGTTTTCATATCTTATTACTTTGTTCTGTTTATGCTGAATGTATTCATGTATTGTCTTCTTCAGCGATTGCCTGTTTTGTTCTTTGTACATTGTGTTTTTCTTTTATAAAAAAAAAAATGTGCTTGCCTGACAGGTAGATCTGTACTGGACGTGTGAGGAGTGTGTGTCTAGTGTGTGCTACGCTGTTGCCAAATTTGCATTATATATTATTTTCTCTTTAACAACTATATTATTACCGAGTTATGTTCTAGATTGTATAAGGCAGTACATACTTTTATGTATATGTGTTTGGGAGTGATTATCTCCGTATGTCAGGTGTGTCTGTAAGAGATTCTGTCTTATGCGTTTTGGCTTCAGTGTTTGAGTGATGCTTCAGGTGGGAGGCATGTAAGCCCAGAGTATCTCAGTAACGGGGTGTGGGCCGTGCTGACTGGTTGTGTTTCTTATGATAAGTCTTTTGTTTATTTTAATTCTGTGCTTGAATGTTTGTAATGAATCTGGATAAGTAAATATACAGTGTATAAGACATCCGTCTAAGTATGTGTCAGTGGTCGTCAGCCCAGAAGTGATTAATTATAAATAGTGTGCCATGATATTAATTCTAAATATATTATATAATGTATTCCTTTCTCAAGAGTAAACTGATACTTTTATGTAACGGTGTTTTCACTTAAATAATCCCTAGATAGGATTGATGTGTGATAGGCTAGGTGATATTTTTTTACTGAGGAAAGCAGCGGATGATAACATACTGGCACATGGGCAACCGCATCCCGCCCTGGCACTGCCACAGTCACTGCCTTATCCACCCCACCCACATCCTACATCGGCCCCACAGGGTCCACATCACCATGGGGCCACGACCAGGAATCGCTCTCCCTGCGTTTCTGCTTATGTACTATCTCAAACGTACACGACGAGTTATGGAGCCGACAATGAGGATACACACCCTCCATAGGCGAGGCAATCTTGGATGTCACCAGAGAAGAGTGGCCCCACTGGCGGGTCAGCCAAATCAGATCCGCATTCTAGGGCAGAAGGAGGACACCTCCAGGGGATGTTCTGCCACCACCACAGCCGGCGACACATTGTGGATATCCACCAGCACCTGAGGCACAACTACATTCTCACACAGGGGTTCCACAGGGCTCTGTACTCGGACCCATCCTGTTTCTAGTATATGTAAATGACCTTCCAGAGGGTATAGACTCATTCCTATCAATGTTTGCTGATGCAAAAATTATGAAAAGAATCGAAACAGATGAAGACAGACAGAGACTACAGGACGACCTGGACAAACTGGAGGAATGGTCTAAAAAATGGCTGCTAAAGATCAACTCAGGAAAGTGTAAAGTAATGAAATTGGGCGAAGGGAGCAGAAGGCTGAACACAAGGTACCATCTGGTAGGTGAAATCCTACAAGAGTCAGAGAGAAAGATCTGGGGGTCGATATCACACCGAACCTGTCCCCAGAGGCCTACATCAAAAATATATCATCAGCGGCATATGCTAGACTGGCCAATATAAGAACTGCCTTTAGAAACTTGTGTAAGGAATCGTTCAGGACCCTGTATACCACTTATGTAAGACCAATCCTGGAGTATGCACCTCCAGCCTGGAGTCCATACCTAGTTAAACACACGACGAAGTTAGAGAAGATTCAGAGGTATGCCACCAGACTGGTCCCGGAACTGAGAGGAATGAGTTACGAGGAAAGGCTAAGGGAGCTGAACCTCACAACCCTGGAAAACAGAAGAGTAAGGGGAGACATGATAACCACCTACAAAATTCTCGGGGGAATTGACAGGGTGGACAAAGACAAACTCTTTAGCGCGGGTGGAACACGAACAAGGGGACATAGGTGGA
>NC_091161.1:19268943-19278943 GCF_040958095.1 Procambarus clarkii | reverse complement strand
CAGTGTGGATAGGGGCAGCAAGACGGAGAGCGACTGCAATACGGAGCTCCTGCGGATCAAGACGTGTGCCTGTCGCAGACATAGGGACTGCCAAAAGGAAGTCCCCTGCATGGGGAGCCTGCACAGCTGTGAGGCGTGCACGATCACTGGGGGTTGTTGCTGCCTCCAGCAAAGCTGTGGCTTCTTTGTCTACAATGGGGCTGTCCCAACTGGATTGTTTCTTGGCTTTCGGCATGGCTGGTCTGAGTGCTGGGTCTGTCATGGCACCCCATTTCGTGTCGAATTCTGTGTAGTGGGGGTCCTGTATCCCCGCTACATCACTCAGGGTGTCTGGTAGAATTTCCTTAACCAGGTCATCTGATGCTGAGGAGGAAGAGAGGAAGGCTGGGACAGCAATTTGCGTAGCAGTGCGGATACCCAAGCCACCGAGCATAACAGGAAGAGTGGTTTGTTTCCACTGGCATTCGTTAAGGGAGAGGTTAACAACTTTTTCCAGCATGGTCTTCAGTAAGAGGTCATACTCTTCAAGCTTTCGGCTGTCGTAAGATGGGGCGCACTTCAGAAAGTAGGTTAGCCTTGGAAGGGACAGGCATTTGGTGAGGAGATAAAAAGCATCGTGGGCATCGATGTCACCTATTCTGTCTTCCATCCTCCTAAGGTCTATCACCTATTCCTATATATATATATATATATATATATATATATATATATATATATATATATATATATATATATATATATATATATATATATATATATATATATATATATCTGTCGTACCTAGTAGCCAGAACGCACTTCTCAGCCTACTATGCAAGCCCCGATTTGCCTGATTAGCCAAGTTTTCTTGAATTAATTGTTTTTCGACTACCTAACCTACCTTACCTAACCTAACCTAACTTTTTCGGCAACCTAACGTAACCTAACCTATGTAGATAGGTTAGGTAGGGTTGGTTAGGTTCGGTCATATATCTATGTTAATTTTAACTCCAATAAAAAAAAATTGACCTCATACATAATGAAATGGGTAACTTTATCATTTCATAAGAAAAAAAATAGAGAATATATAATAATTCAGGAAAACTTGGCTTATTAGGCAAATCGGGCCTTGCATAGTAGGCTGAGAAGTGCGTTCTGGCTACTAGGTACGACATATATATATATATATATATATATATATATATATATATATATATATATATATATATATATATATATATTATATATATATATATATATATAATTATAAATATATATATATATATATATATATTATATATATATGTTATATATATATATATATACGACATATATAGGTACGACATATATATATATATATATATATATATATATATATATATATATATAATATATATATTATATATATATATATATAATATATATATTATATATATAGTTATATATATATATATATATATATATATATATATATATATTATATATATATATGTTATATATATATATATATATATATATATTATATATATATATATATATATATATATATATCGTACCTAGTAGCCAGAACTCACTTCTCAGCCTACTATGCAAGGCCCGATTTGCCTAATTAGCCAAGTTTTCATGAATTAATGTTTTTTCGTCTACCTAACCTACCTAACCTAACCTAACCTAGCTTTTTTTGGCTACCTAACCTAACCTTACCTATATAAATAGGTTAGGTTAGGTTAGGTAGGGTTGGTTAGGTTCGGTCATATATCTACGTTAATTTTAACTCCAATAAAAAAAAAAATGACCTCATACATAGTGAAAAGGGTAGCTTTATCATTTCATAAGAAAAAAATTATAGTAAATACATTAATTCAGGAAAACTTGGCTTATTAGGCAAATCGGGCCTTGAATAGTAGGCTGAGAAGTGAGTTCTGGCTACTAGGTACGACATATATATATATATATATATATATGTCGTACCTAATAGCCAGAACGCACTTTTCATCCTACTATTCAAGGCCCGATTTGCCTAATAAGCCAAGTTTTCCTGAATTAATATATTTTTTCTAATTTTTTTCTTTTGAAATGATAAAGCTACCCATTTCATTATGTATGAGGTCAATTTTTTTTTATTGGAGTTAAAATTAACGTATATATATGACCGAACCTAACCATCCCTACCTAACTCTAACCTAACCTATCTTTATAGGTTAGGTTAGGTTAGGTAGCCGAAAAAGTTAGGTTAGGTTAGGTTAGGTAGGTTAGGTAGCCGAAAAACATTAATTCATGAAAACTTGGCTTATTAGGCAAATCTGGCCTTGCATAGTAGGCTGAGAAGTGCGTTCTGGCTACTAGGTACGACATATATATATATGTCGTACCTAGTAGCCAGAACTCACTTCTCAGCCTACTATTCAAGGCCCGATTTGCCTAATAAGCCAAGTTTTCCTGAATTAATATATTTACTATAATTTTTTTCTTATGAAATGATAAAGCAACCCTTTTCTCTATGTATGAGGTCAATTTTTTTTTATTGGAGTTAAAATTAACGTAGATATATGACCGAACCTAACCAACCCTACCTAACCTAACCTAACCTATATTTATAGGTAAGGTTAGGTTAGGGAGCCAAAAAAAGCTAGGTTAGGTTAGGTTAGGTAGGTTAGGTAGACGAAAAAACATTAATTCATGAAAACTTGGCTTATTAGGCAAATCGGGCCTTGAATAGTAGGCTGAGAAGTGCGTTCTGGCTATTAGGTACGACATATATATATATATATATATATATATATATATATATATATATATATATATATATATATGTCGTACCTAGTAGCCAGAACGCACTTCTCACCCTACTATGCAAGGCCCGATTTGCCTAATAAGCCAAGTTTTCCTGAATTAATGTTTTTTCGACTACCTAACCTAACTTTTTCGGCTACCTAACCTAACCTAACCTAACCTATAAAGATAGGTTAGGTAGGGTTGGTTAGGTTCAGTCATATATCCACGTTAATTTTAACTCCAATAAAAAAATTTGACCTCATACATAATGAAATAGGCAGCTTTATCATTTCATAGGAAAAAAATTAGAGAAAATATATTAATTCAGGAAAACTTGGCTTATTAGGCAAATCGGGCCTTGCATAGTAGGCCGAGAAGTGCATTCTGGCTACTAGGTACGACATTATATATATATATATATATATATATATATATATATATATATATATATATATATACAAATATATATATGTTGTACCTAGTAGCCAGAACGTCGTACTCAGCCTGCTATGCAAAGCCCGATTTGCTTAATAAGCCAAGTTTTCCTGAATTATTACATTTTCTCTATTTTTTTCTTATGAAATGATAAAGCTACCCATTTCATTATGTATGAGGTCAATTTTTTTTATTGAAGTTAAAGTTAACGTAGATATATGACCGAACCTAACCAACCCTACCTAACCTTAGGTTAGGTTAGGTAGCCGAAAAAGTTATGTTAGGTTAGGTTAGGTAGTCGAAAAGCAATTCATGAAAACTTCGCTTATTAGGCAAATCGGGCCTTGCATAGTAGGCTGAGAAGTGCGTTCTGGCTAGTAGGTACGACAGATATATATATATATATATATATATATATATATATATATATATATATATATATATATATATATATATATATATATATATATATATATATATATATATATCTGATATCTCTCTGATATCTGAGAGATATCTGATTCATCTGACATCTCTCTGATATATCTGATATCTGATACAGATATATATATTGTGATGATAATCTCCTTCAAGAGATTGAGCCTGCTCTTCCCTCCAAAAATACGTCGCAACAAATATATATAACTACTATGGAAGAAATGTCCAACAACGACAACAACACCAGCAAGGTTTGCCAGAGCGCAAAACGTATGCAGCCAAGAACACCTGCTCAGACTCAAACCGCCAAACTACCTGTCTTGCTGCCGGCTCCTCTGATTGGTCGCCGGTCGGGCTGCAACTGCACTCCACCCCCCCATACTACTTGATGTCTGGGGCCGCCACGACCTCAGTCCTCAGAATATTCCGTGCTTTCTCACAGTTAACACTTCTCCCTGCTAGACGTAAGCTTTGGCGTACGTGTACTGAGAGAGGTGATAGCTTAAAGCCAATATTCCCGCACCTCTCATTTACTTGTCTATTGCACTTCTTGTTATTTTGCTCACTTGTCTTAACGTAACTTTTCATTGTGTCATTTAATTATTCTTATTATTTTGATTGATTTTATTATACAAATTTGTTTGTCCATTTTATTCATGTTTTGTTTATTTAACGTAATTAAAATTTCATTGTTAAAGTTTACTTGTGTTGTGTGTCTTCTCCTTACCTTACCACAGACGAAGTTCCAGATTTTCTATTTTTTTTTAATACTATGTGACGAGGCCATACCCCTAGCTTTGAACAGCCGAACTCCAACGCGTTACCGTCACATATTATATGGGGGCCTGTCCTAGGAGCTTCACTCAGGTACTGGTGCCAAGTGGTAATTTATGGTAAGCGTATTTAACTTTGTTAACGTAGCTTTTACTGTTTTTCATATTCAATTTCATTTTTTATATGGTGCGGTGTATTGTGCATTACGAGAGTAACATATAGTGAAGGTGAGACAACTTTGGATTACGTGGTGACTGTAGGCTGCAGTCATACTCTTAATTGGTCATCTCTCCCTCCGTGTTATTACTCGTGTTTACCATCTTTGTCCCTTGGATATTTCTCATTTTGACAGATCATCATATTGGTACCCTGGTACTGTGGTCTGCCCCGGGTCAAGAGTACCCAATCTTCTGCAATCTGACTGTAGGAGGACAAAGAGGGCCATAGTTCCTCTAGCTCGAACTTTAGTTGCTGAATTGGGACCTCAGCAGCAGTTCTCGTCACCAGTTGACACCTCGCACCCCTACACGTCAGTCAGAGATGATGATACATACAACGGTAGGGAATTAGCTTACTTTTTCAGAGCACAAAAGTTCGCTAATTCTGTAAGTATCATATTAAATTCAGTAGGAAAAACTTGCTTTATGTCCTATAGAGACTTGGCAAGGTATGCCTACATCCTTGGACTACCAATTTTACTTTTGAGGCAATTTACTGTTTCATTTGTTTTCGAAACTCTGTTTCATTTGTTAGTAGGATTTTCTTGCCCTTATCCTCTTACATGAGTACCGGGTACAAGATTTCCTGCGCCCTTGATTTAATTTAATCATTTAACATCTTTTACTTAACTTTAATTGTTAAAGATCTCACAGGATAGGTACCAGTTGCCACGTTGTCCTGTTTCTGACATTCACTATTGAATATTCGTGTACCTTTATTTGCTAATTTCACCATGTTTCGTCTCCAAGCTTTCCGTGCAAATCCAGCAGGTGAAATAGGGACTTTAAGTCGTGCCAAGAGGACTGAATTACAAACTCTTGCACATGAGTATCAACTAGAAGTTCCCTACCAAGCCAACAAAAATGACCTATACAACCTGTTGCTGGATTACTATTTAGAGCAAGGTAAGATAGACTCTGAAACTCATGAAACTTACTATATTGCAGATAAAACTGACTTGGCAACGCTGAAACTCAAACTAGAGCTGGCCAAGATTGAACGCGAACAGCAAAGGGAAGCCCTCGAACAACAAGAACGAGCTGCTGCCATACGAAGGGAAGAACAAGAACGTGAGATTGCCTTATTCCAGGAGCGGGAACGCGTACGGCTTGAAACCAAACAACGCGAGTTGGAGATACAACGCGAACATGACAAGCAACAAGCGACTCTGGCTCTAGAGTGTCGTCAACGAGAATACACGTTAGAAACTTCACACCTCGCTCAACGCCAGCAAGCTACTGCCAATCTTCCCGTCAGTTTTAATATATCACATGCAAGTAAGTTAATACCATCCTTTGTAGAAGCAGAAGTTGATGTGTTCTTTACCACCTTTGAAACCCTTGCTAATCAACTCAGTTGGCCTGTCGACCAATGGGCCACACTTCTCAGAGTCCATCTTACAGGTAGAGCGGCAGTCACACTCAGTACTCTGGCGTCTGAGAATGACTACCAGACTCTGAAACAAGCAGTGTTGGACGCCTACCTACTTTCCACAGAAAGTTATAGAAGGAAATTCCGTGACCACCTGAAGGCAAGTACCACTACCTTCCTCGAGTTTGCTAACACAAAACGGAGATATTTCATGAAATGGCTGGAAGCAGCACATGTCTCTACTTTTACAGAACTCGTCAACCTGATGCTAGTTGAAGAATTCTTGAGACGTGTGCCGCCTCCTGTCCGCCTCTACTTAGCAGATAAAGAAGAAACCGACTACCTGAAGTGTGCTAAGTCGGCTGACACTTACAGCCTCATCCACCGGCTGACACCCGAACCATCCTCCAGTAAGAAGTCGTGGTACAGTTACGAGAAAGTGAGCCCCGATCAAGCTGGTTCGCAACTGTACTGCAAGTATTGTAGACTCTATGGACATACCATAGACAAGTGTGGTAAGTCTCAATACAAGGGAACCACTGACCAACAAAAACCCAAACCAACTCCTCCTAAGTCCGGTAAGCCTGTGATGAATGTTGGTGTTAATGTTAATGATCTTTCTCTTTTCAGTAACCACCTGTATACTGGAACTGTCTCTGCCAACGGTTCAAATCCGGAGGGACGTTTCAAATTGAAAATCTTGAGGGACACAGCGGCTCTTCAATCGATCATCTTGAAGTCGGCTGTGCCCAACATCATCTACACCGGAGAAACTGTCTTCATCACTGACCTCACTGCTACCACTCCATACCCTCTCGCCAGAGTCCACCTGGATTGTCCCTACGTGAACGGAGAAGTCCAAGTCGCCGTCAGGGAAAAGCCTTTTCCCATGCCTGGAGTGCAACTTCTCCTAGGCAACGACTTGGCAGAAGACCTGCAACCGACCAACCTGATCGTCATGGACAAACCCCAAGTGTGTAACTCTGTGCCAAGTAACCCTATTCTAGAGTATGTTCCAGCAGAGGTTCAAGAGAGTGATGAAGTTTCTCCTCCGGTTCTCGTGACCACCCGTGCACAAGCCGCACGTCCACAGCCAGCTGACTCTACTGCTACCGCTGTCCCTCAAGACCCTCAGAAACTACCCCCGCATCTGACCAAGTTGGAGTTCCGTTAGTTGCAGAGGGAAGATCTTACTTTAACACCATTGTTTTTCCAGGCTGAGACTCAACCCGACAGTATTCCTGGGTTCTTCCTAGAGAACGACTTGCTCTACTGCAGATATAGACCCAGTAAACTGAAGGAGGAGGACGATTGGGCCAACATCGAACAACTTGTGATTCCCACCAGCCTGCGGCCCACTATTCTACACCTGGCCCACGGAGCGCTCTCCCACTACGGCTTCAACAAGACTTACCATGGAATTCGTCAAGACTACTACTGGCCAGGTATGGTAAATAACGTCAAACAGTACGTAAAACAGTGTCATACATGTCAGATGGCAGGCAAACCGAACATCTCCATTCCCAGAGCGCCACTGATTCCCATACAGGTGCCTGCGGAACCTTTCCACAGACTCATAATAGACTGTGTTGGTCCTTTACCTCGGACCAGTTCAGGTAACGCCTACATCCTAACCATCCTGTGTCCTACCACCAGATTTCCCATAGCAGTTCCAGTGAAGAACATCACGGCTGCTACGGTTATAAAACATCTATTGAAGATCTTCACTCAATACGGATTTCCCAGGGAGATTCAGAGCGACTGTGGTACCAACTTCACCAGTGATCTCTTCAAAAGGACACTGGAGGAGTTCAACATCAAACAGGTATTGTCCAGCCCCTATCATCCTGCTTCACAGGGTTCTCTTGAACGTAGTCATCAGACTATCAAAGCACTCTTGAAAAAGTTTTGTAGTGAAACCTCGAAGGATTGGGATAAGCAGATTGACCTTATAATGTGTATTTTCAGAAGTCTCCCCAATGAGTCCCTAGGAGTATCTCCTTATGAGATGCTCTACGGCCGTAAGTGCCGTACTCCCCTTAAGGCTTTCAAAGACTCTCTCCGAGATGCCACTGTAGCGAGTAGATTATCCCAATAATATACTCGCTCCAAATATAGTGTTAATATTCCTGTCAACCTTTGGAGATGAATGAGGTGAGGTGAGGTGTTGCCCAAGCAATATAAGCAGCGGTGTAGCGAACATTGGCTAGTCTACTTTCAAGTGTGGTCTAGAGCAGACACTTGCGAGATACTGTACCAACGCTCAGTGCGCTCAACTCACACCAACGTATCACCTGTGTACTTCTGTATATTCGACCAAATATATATATAGTATCTTAGTGTCTGTGTTTATTTGTCACCATACTTTACGTAACAATAGAACCGTTACATTGGTGACCCCAGAGAGTTTCGACGATACCCAGCCACGACGGACTACAACATGGACTCTCACTGGACCTCTACTGCTGCTGCTTGCTGTGGACCGCAGCCACCTGTCATGGAATACTGCCAACACCCTCGCCACAGCTATGATTTTCATCGCGATCGTCTCTGCATTTTCATCTACTACGGCTTGCTGCTCCACGATCACTACTCACTCATCTGGCAGCTTCATCAGTAACTACATAATGTGTGATCTACAGCCTGTCCTGCCGACTCTCGTCGCTGCCAGGGCACTGCTTGTTCTACAGGGGCGCCCACGAAAGCTGCTCTTTCGTCAGATTCATCTACACGTTCACTGCATTCTGATACTCTGCCGACTCAAGCACTTTGCGCAGTACAGGACTTACAGCTTGCGTTTCCGACTCTTCGTCGCCTCCAGGACAATTCAGCTCTAGCAGTGATTACCTCGTTGTCCTAACTACGTGCCTACATTACCTCCTAATGTCCTGGTGCCCGAGCCCATCCGCCCCGGATCTAAATGATCCACCAGCGACCCAAGGACGCAACAATTATGCACATTCTTCTCTCCTGCTACACCGAGCTTGTCCACACACTGCCTACATCTTTTAGTACCAGACTACAATTTCCACAGTCAACAATGTAGTACTCGGCGTGTACAGTCCTAATCAACCCAAGACGCTACAGCTTCGACACAGAGCAGACAGCAGACTACGACCGCATCGAGCCGCCACGCTCTCGCTCCCCGAGTTTAGACACTCACAAATCTCAATCGAGCCGCCACGCTCTCCCACATAGAGCTCCACGACTCCGGCCTCACTCAGCTCGCTCTGCTCCAGGCTTCGTCTCAACGTCTGCGACACTGCTAAATCCAGAGACACATCCGCCGACTACGCAGTTCACTTTTCGACCCCAATTACCAGCCGCACCACAACCCTCCTACGACGACGGACGACCTCCCAGCACAGGATCCTCCTACGACCCCAGTTAGATGACATCAGCGAAGAGGAGGAAGTTAACTTTGATGGTTATGTAACGCGAGCAGGGCGTACAATTCACCGACCAGCTAAGTTCCTTGATCAATTATTTTTCCTTTCATCCCCTGGGAGGAGGAGTTCTGAAGCGAGTAGATTATCCCAATAATATACTCGCTCCAAATATAGTGTTAATATTCCTGTCAACCTTTGGAGATGAATGAGGTGAGGTGAGGTGTTGCCCAAGCAATATAAGCAGCGGTGTAGCGAACATTGGCTAGTCTACTTTCAAGTGTGGTCTAAAGCAGACACTTGCGAGATACTGTACCAACGCTCAGTGCGCTCAACTCACACCAACGTATCACCTGTGTACTTCTGTATATTCGACCAAATATATATATAGTATCTTAGTGTCTGTGTTTATTTGTCACCATACTTTACGTAACAACAGAACCGTTACACCACCTTCAGTGAGCATCAGAATGTGCCCCAGTTTCTTCAAAACCTTCAACACATTCTAGAGAGAGTCCACCGTTTTGCCCATGATAATCTATTGAAAGCCCAGGAGAGAATGAAGACTCATTACGACCAGACCAGCAAAATAAGAAAATTCAAGCCGGGAGACTCGTCCTTGA
>NC_091161.1:18885446-18947946 GCF_040958095.1 Procambarus clarkii | reverse complement strand
AGAAGGAAGGTGAAATGCCATGCAACCTCTGAAGAGACAACTAACACAAAACCTGTACGCCCCTATAAGACTGTTTTAAAGGAACTTGTTTTCCACAGCTCACAAAACAGAGAAAAGGGTCCTGAAAGATATTGTTAATAGAAACGTTATCGCTACAGACAAAAATCAGAAGATACAATTGACGATCTACTATAAAACAAAGAAAATGGCCAACCTACTCATGAGAAACTCTCCAGACACAAAGCAGAACGCTTTAAAAGAGACCAATGTCGTCTATGCCTTCAAATGCCCACTTGGGGACTGTAAGCCCCAAAGAATTCAGTATATAGGCAAGACAACAACATCTCTTTCCAGGCGATTAACGATGCATAAGCAACAGGGCTCCATTAAGGAACATATAATCTCTTCCCGTAACCAGACCATCACCAGAGAAGGCTTAACAAAAAACACGGAAATCATCGATAGATACAGCGATAGCAGGTGGCTAGATATCTGTGAGGCAATACACATTAAGAAGTCGACACCAGCAATCAACAGCCAAATAATGCACAACTATATTCTACCCACTTCAAGACTCCACACCAATATAGAAGCATCAAGAAATATGGGCCAATAGGCCCTTTGCAGTTACTTCCATTCTTCCCTTTAATTTACAAAATATTATACCCATTGTTTCGTGTTCTGTCTTGTGTTGAAAGTTTTTTACCTCATCCAAAACTGTTGTAACATATCAACTCACCCAAATGCAGGTATAAAAAATCGAAGATGTTTATGCTCTGTTCATTTATAGTTGTGTGTGTGTAAACTAAAGTCTTTGAAAATGTAATAAGTTTTACGAAACGCACTCAAGTGCCGCGTCAGACTAGGAATAAAAATTAATTTTGGAGAATTGATTTTTCAGTTACCATCAACAGTGAAGAAAAATGTAAGGAACATTGAGAAAATTCGTGTTAGAATTATTAACCTTACTTTTTCGGTCATATTTAATAATATATATATATATATATATATATATATATATATATATATATATATATATATATATTTATATATATATATATATATATATATATATATATATATATATATATATATATATATATATATATATGCCAGCACACTCTAATATTGAACAACGTTCATTTAATTGTTATGAAATGAGAATTTGAATATTACCAAATAAGACAAATTAATTCTTTAATTCCTGATAATCTTTAGTTCCTATAAACCGGGATATTAATTATATCATAGATAATAATAAGCGCGCCATAGCAAAACTGCGCATGATGAGCTACCCGGGAAGGAGGGAGGACTGGCAAGCGATGCCATTAAGCTTGAGAGATTGTCTGGAAGCTGGTCAAATTACCGGCTCATCAACCCGCCATCCCTTCCACTACAGACGCTAGGAGGACGTGACTGCTTCATCATATCACAGACATCAGTATCGGCATATCTATAAGTTCATTTCCCTTGTTTTTTGTGATCACATTCAACATAATAAGTAGGACAATTTGTCGTTATGCTGCACATCCATTAAAAACAACCAGTAAGTGTATATACAAGGCTATACCACATCTAATTTAGAAATGTGGTATTATAACTCCCTAGATGATTTCTACATACTACTCGCCTTTCAGCTTGGAATTGCTAATAATAAGGAAGATATGATGCTGCCTCGATCAAGTGTTCCCAGGATAGCCTGCTGAAACAAATTTCTCGTGACGAATATATCCCAATGCATGCTAGCTTTCCTTCGTACAGCTAAGCTGTTATTTCGTTCTTGTAGTTTGTAGAATATTATATTTTATTATTAATCCAAAGATTATTTAAAATCTCCAATATTTCATATTTTCTTCAATATTTCATGTGTATTAATCTTTATTTATTTGTACTTGAAATGCATTAATTTCTCTGTACTAATCAAACCCCCCAAAGTGTGTGGAGGGATTTGGCTTCGTAATTTATTATAACTACAGTTCATTCATTATACTGTAATAGATTTCCATCATACTTATATAAGAGATCCATAGGCACTGGTTCTCTAATTATTAGTTCCTTATCTTAAGGATGGTCCTTCAAATGATTTATGAGATTTATTATCTTGGAGCCAGATTCCCCCAGAAGCAGAACGTATAAACATAGTTGCCTCTAAAAAGAGAGAAGAAACATGTTCAGGGGTATTGTAGCCACATCACAAATTCTAAATATATTTTAGCTATTTTTTCATAAAAAAATTGAATGATGCAGGAAACGCTCGAAAGTATTGCTCACATAACTTTATGATGATTAAAATAAAAATTAACACACAGAGTTTCATATAAACATTATATTTGAAATACCTGCAATCTCTAATTGTCCCCTGGGGACATCCTGTCTGCCTTAATGTCAGGTGACCTTGTGGCTGTGGCAGCTTACCACCTCCTCCTCCCTGTGATCGCCATTGCGTCCTTTTATATATGTTTGTTTATTTAATAATTTCCTCTCTGGTAACCACTAAACCAGTCAGGACGTCATCTGCACATTCTACGTTGATTTGGTTTGTTGTATTCATAAAGTTCTTTGGTATTTTCTTATAATTTCGTAATTTAAACCATTTTCATTATCAGTTATTTGACTTATATTTTAATAGCCAGGTGTTGTCTGTAATCTTTGTTTCATCTGGTGAAACACTGAAGGCTTTCTTTTCTTGCCCTGCAATACGTACTTTTTTCTTAAATATTCGTGTCATAATTCGTTTGTATTGAGCCTTCTGTTTTCTGATTAGGTTCTTTAGTGCCATGGTTATTCATTTTGGGTCACTACTATTTTAAATTAGCAATCTATAGCGTACCACGTTCCTGGGCTTTATTTGTAATTTTTTTAAATAAAAACATTACATCATAATCCAGTAACCACCTCGGTAAACAAGACAAGGCTCAAGAACTGCCCAACTTCCATGTTCAGGTCTGCCAAATTTAAAATTCCCAAAGAACCCCTAAATATATGAATCAGAAGAGAAAAATCTGGCGCCTTAAGTTTCTCTCAAATAACTTTTTCGTGTCTCGTTTAAGGTAATTTCCTCATGATCTCTGTTGCCTAACTCACTCCCTTTTAAGATGCTACTTATCAGTGTCTCCCTGTTACACAAGTCTATATTATCTTATTGTGTTGACACAATATTATTTTGTTTAATGAAGCGGGTATAAATTTAAAACTAATTTCCTGTATAGCAAATAAAGTTTATTGTACTCAAATTAGTCGGTGTTTGTTAGACATCAATTTTGGTGTTTACTGATGTTTATTGTTAGTTTGGGGAGCCGGTGGCTGAGCGAACAGAACACTGGGCGCGTGATCATGTGGTCCCGGGTTCGATCCCGGGTGCCGGAGAGAAACAATGGGCAGAGTTTCTTTCACCCTGATGCACCTGTTACCTAACAGTAAATAGGCACCTCGGTGTTAATCAGCTGTCACGCACTGCTTCCTGGAGGTGGAGGCCTGGTCGAGGACCGGGCCGCGGGGACACTAAGCCCTCAAATTATCTCAAGATAGGAGACCTAGATGCTTTAGATATTAGTTACCATAAAATCTGTTCTTCCCTCTTAAAGTTTGATGGATTGTGTGTAACTCCTATTGTTAGGTAGATAATTTTCCATTTAATTCTCTCAACAGTTTGCTGAGCAAAATTTTCAGTTCCACTCTTGCACTGCATTTAATACTTAGACGTATTGCCACGGCCCATCCTCGACCGAAATAGATCAGTGTAAAATAATTGGTATCTTCTATATTAATTGTTCCGTGTTTTCCTCATACATTGAGGTTTGTTAGTGGTTTCATTTACTTTTGTCTGTCGTAAACTCAAACCCCGATTCGTTTTGAATACAATATTTACCCTACTGTATATAATTAGCCTCATGAAATTGTTAACTTCATACAATCTATTTTCTCCACCTAGACCCTTGAGGTGTACCAATAGGTTTGTACTGGAAATTGGTAACTCTTGGCAATAAACGCCCTAGACACACCTGCCCATCATCTACAACTCATAACCTCTAAGTTCCTAACCCAGAATCATTACTTCAACACTCCACACCCGGTTAGTCTCCCATAGAATACTCACATTGCAGACTCGACTGGAGTCAACAAGATCACATCGGGTCCCCACATTAGGCTGGTGTCTGTCACTGCCACAAGCAGATAAAGAGGAGTACTTGATGAAACCGCAGCTTCCACAAGACTATCCTCCAACTGGTCATTGTATTCACCACCACACTCAGCATCCCAAGGACGCTATAATTACATTAAATGTATATCTATATGTTTCCACGAACTTTGGGTCAGCCTTTGTGACCTTTTGGCTGTAACATTTGCTTACGTGACCTAAGGTTGTCTTAATCTTTGACCACACCTCGGTGTGACCACAATCTGACTACTCAAGTGTATTACCACTCATTTCCCTCCACCATTTGATAAGTAATGTAGTTCTTGATTCACTACCTCATACTTTCTCCTATGTTGTATATTGCAACAGTACATCCACCTAATTCACGTTGAAGCGGCTACAACAGCAGCCACAGCTTCCAATGGTCATAACCATATCACTATTACTGTGGTGCCTACAACAGTCCTACGCACTTAACTCTGTCAGCAAAAGCTGCCACACGCCTTCCATGAAAAGTATATCGTGTAACTAGCATACATGGTGTTCTTGCTAATGCAAGCTTTCCAATTATTCATTAATAGAATTGCATTACTCGTACAATACCTTTATCATTGCAACTATATTTAAATTCCTCTTTGTTTGTAGCTCGGTGGATATTGTTTACCGAGAAGCGGACAGTGGGCTTGATCATATTGCATCACACTATTTCTTATTAACTTTATCCCTTGCCCGCGGAGAATATACCCAAACACTTGCATTTGTAGAGCAGAAGGTTTTGCCTAACCAGCGCATGTGCCAAGATCCCAACACGTCTCCAGACTTTTGTTGTGATGTTGATCTACATGTTGATTCAAAGCGACATTTTCCTTTTCTTAGTATATTTAAACACTTTTTGGGGATGGTTATGTAACGTATGATTGTTACGTCGTTGTGTAGATTAGATACACATTGTTTAGTGAGTTTTCATATTTATTTATTAGTCTTGATTACAGTAGTCGGTTGGTGGTATTGTCGTAAACGTTCAGACGGAGTTTGGAGCAGAGCAGAGAGCTGAGTGAGGCCGGAGTCGCGGAGCTCTATGTGGGAGAGCGTGGAGGCTCGATTGGTAATTGCCAGTGTCTGAACTCGGGGAGCGAGAACGTTGTAGCTCGATGTGGTCGTAGTCTGCTGTCTGCTCTGTGTCGAAGCTGTAGCGTCTTGGGTCAATTAGATCTGTACACGCTGAGTGCTACATTGTTAACTGTGGAAATTGTACTGTTCGCTATTCCTCATATCGCTTGCTTATATGGTGACTACACCTCGGCTCCCTCCAACAAGATGAGAAGAGTATTACCGGTAATTGGGGGAAAGGACTGTAGCTTCTGTAATTAGTGCTAATTAGTTATGCTATTAAGATTATGAGATAATGGAGCGAGTATAAGATTAACTCGCTACAGTTATAACTGCATTCTAATCCTTTTATATTTCCTGAATGTTTGCAAATGTCCCTTACATATATGTACTTGTATAGATTTATATATACATTTTAAAGTTATATGCACAGGGTAATTTGCTCGAAACATACTTAAAAGGGCTTTTCTACTGCAGGTGTGTTGGAGCAGCAGGTGTGTGCAAGGGCGCTTCAGGTGTGCATGAGGGAGCTACAGGTAATGTCCACCGTCCCCTCCACATGGTCACTGCTGTTAAAACCACTTGTGTCGCAACACGTGGGGAGCTCAGGTTACAATACATGAACACATTGCAAGTATATGTATACAGGTGTGTGAGGGAACTACAGGTATGTGAGGAAGCTACAGGTATGTGCGAGGGCGCTGCAGGTATGTGCGAGGGCGCTGCAGGTATGTGCGAGGGCACTGCAGGTGTGTGAGGGAGCTTGGGTTACAATACGGGAACACATTGCAGGTATGATATGTATACAAGTGATGTAGGTTTTAAATCACTGAGGACAACATTGGTTTTATTAACATCAATTCAGAAGTTTCGTATCATATTGATTAGACATCATCAAGAGAACTCGGAGAGATTTTACTAGTCATGTATTAATGATGAAGATGCTGTTGATAATGTTCGAAGACTGACAACAACAGTAGTATCTATTGAAAATGTTTAAAATATTAAACTAAATATTTTCAAGCATTAGTGAAGGTCAAGCGGACATAATATTTAATTATTAATATTCTTTTAAGTGACTGGTGGTGTTATACGATACGTTTTTAAAGCCGTGTGTATATTATTCCGGTATGTATGAATCTCGTAATCATGGAATTATTTTGATAGAGCATGAACAAATCGGCAACAAGAATACAAACATAAGAACATAGGAATGAAGGAAACTGCTGAAAGGTCTATTGGCCCATACGTAGCAGCTTTAACTTATATCCACCCAAACTCAAGAGATCCTACGTCTGTTATGTTACCAAGTAATTTGTTCTACAAGTCAACAACGCTGTTACCAAACTAGTATTTACCCAGGTATTTCTTAAATCTAAACTTGTTCAATTTATATCTATTATTTCGCGTTCTATTCAGTGAAATATATAATACCTTATTAATATCTCCCTTATTATGCTTTATTATAGACTCGTTCCTCTCAATGTTTGCTGATGATGCAAGAATTATGAGAAGAATCAAAACAGATGAAGATAGACAGAGACTAAAGGATAACCTGGACAAACTGGAGGAATGGTCTATAAAATAGCGGCTAAATTTCAACTCAGGAAAGTGTAAGGTAATGAAATTAGGCGAAGGGAGCAGGAGGCTGAACACAAGATACCATCTGGGAGGTGAAATCCTGCACGAGTCCAATAGAGAGAAAGATCTGGGGGTTGATATCACACCGAACCTGTCCCCAGAGGCCGACATCAAAAGAATATCATCAGCGGAATATGCTAGACTGGCCAACATAAGAACTGCCTTTAGAAACTTGTGTAAGGAATCGTTCAGGACCCTGTATACCACTTATGTCAGACCAATCTTGGAATGTGCAGCTCCAGCCTTGAGTCCATACCTAGTTAAACACAAGACAGTTAGAGAAGAATCAGCGGTATGCCACCAGGCTTGTCCCGGAGCTGAGAGGTATGAGCTACGAGAAAAGGCTAAAGGAGCTGAACCTCACGTCCCTGGAAAACAGAAGAGTAAGGGGAGACATGATAATTTCCCTGAGAATTTTGTAGGTGGTTGACAGAGTGGACAAAGACAAACTCTTCAGCACGGGTGGGACACGAACAAGGGGACACAAGTGGAAACTTAGTACCCAGATGAGACACAGAGACGCTAGAAAGATTTTTTTCAGTGTCAGAGTAGTTAATAAATGGAATGCACTGGGCAGTGATGTGGTGGAGGCTGACTCCATACACAGTTTCAAATGTTGATATGATAGAGCCCAGTAGGCTCAGGAACCTGTACACCAGTTGATTGCCAGTTGAGAGGCGGGACAAAAGAGACAAAGCCCAACCCCTGCAAGCACAATTATGTGAGTACAATCAGGTGAGGTGAGTACCACACACCTTTCTCTGACGAAAGAGCAGAGTTCAACCACAGCATGCACAACTAGGGGAATACAACTAGGTGAATACACACACACACACACACACACACACACACACACACACACACACACACACACACATTGTAATCGTGTGTGGAAGAAGAAGATTGTAATCTTGATACTCTACAATCCCCCACCAAACAGTAGAAGGCCCAGGCAGGAGTACGAGGACAGCAACAAGACATGTATGGATGAACTGCAGAGGGCAGCAACTTTAGCGCATAGAATGAGAGCGAAGCTGCTGGTCATGGGGGACCTAAATCACGGAGAGATAAATTGGGAAACGAGGAATCCCCATGGCGGGGAGGAGACCTGGGGAGCGAAGCTGGTAGACGTTATTGACAGGAATTTCCTAACACAGCATGTGAAAGAAGATACTAGGGAAAGAGGAGGGGATACGCCCAGCCTATTAGATCTCATTATCACTCAGAATGTAGAAGACATCGAGCAGTTGGAACATGAAATACCACTAGGAGCTAGTGACCATTGTGTCCTAGTCTTTGACTACATGATGGAGCTTAAAATTGTGACCAAAGGACAAGAGGTCCGGGAAAGGAGACTTGATTACAGAAAAGGGGACTACAGAAGGATAAGGGACTACCTGGGAGAAGTGCAGTGGGAGGAAGAACTTAGAGGAAAAACAGTGCAAGGTATGATGAACCAAGTCATATTGAAATGCAAGGAGGCTGAAGATAGATTTATTCCAACAATAAAGGAAAAAAGCAGGAGGGAATATAATAACCCATGGTTTAATAGACAGTGTCAGGAAGCAAAGGTGAGAAGCAGGAGGGAGTGGAGGAAGTACAGAAGACAAAGGACAGAGGACAACAGGATTAGATGTAACAGAGCTAGGAATGATTACATTAACATAAGACGAGTGTCGGAAAGGAATTATGAGAACGATATTGCAGTCAAAGCGAAAAAGCAACCAAAATTACTACATAGCCATATAAGAAGGAAGATGTCGGTAAATGACCAAGTGACAAGACTGAGGAAAACAGAAGGGGCATATACAGAAAGCGACAAGGAAATCTGCGAGGTACTGAATGCAAAATTCCATGGAGTGTTCACAACCGAGCCTGAGCAGCTCCCATTGTTAGAAGAGATTACCCAAGATGAAAGACTATCGGATATAGAGGTGACAGCAGAGGATGTAATGAAACAGTTGACAACACTGGATGCAAATAAAGCTGTTGGACCAGACAAAGTATCACCGTGGATACTCAAAGAGGCAGCGCAGGCTCTCAGCGTGCCTCTGGCAATGATCTTTAATGAGTCACTTATGTCGGGAGAATTGCCCAGTTGCTGGAAGGAGGCAAATGTCGTACCGATTTTCAAAAAGGGTGATAGGGAGGAGGCACTTAACTACAGACCCGTATCACTGACAAGCATCCCCTGCAAAATTCTTGAAAGAATAATTAGGCTAAGACTTGTTGAGCACCTGGAGAGCATTGGGTTTGTAAACAAGCACCAACATGGGTTCTGGACAGGGAAATCATGCCTAACAAACTTTTTAGAATTCTATGATAAAGTAACAAGGATAAGGCAGGACAGAGAAGGCTGGGCAGACTGCATATTTCTTGACTGCCAAAAGGCCTTTGATACGGTACCGCACATGAGACTGCTATACAAACTTGAGAGGCAGGCAGGAGTAAGCGGAAAGGCCCTAGTATGGGTGAAGAACTACCTAACAGGAAGGAGCCAGAGGGTAATGGTAAGGGGCGAAAAGTCGGACTGGCGAACAGTAACAAGTGGAGTACCTCAAGGATCGGTGCTGGGACCAATCCTCTTTCTAATTTACGTAAATGATATGTTTACAGGAGTGGAATCATACATGTCAATGTTTGCAGATGACGCAAAATTAATGAGAAGAGTTGTGACAGACGAGGATTGTAGGATCCTCCAAGAGGACTTAAACAGGCTGCAGAGATGGTCAGGGAAATGGCTACTGGAGTTTAACACCAGTAAATGTAAAGTTATGGAAATGGGATCAGGTGACAGGAGACCAAAGGGACAGTACACAATGAAGGGGAACAGCCTACCTGTAACGATTCGAGAAAGAGACCTGGGAGTGGATGTGACACCTAATCTAACTCCTGAGGCACATATAAATAGGATAACGACAGCAGCGTACTCTACACTGGCGAAAATTAGAACTTCATTCAGAAACCTAAATGAGGAAGCTTTTAGGGCGCTTTACACTGCCTACGTGAGACCCGTCTTAGAGTATGCCGCGCCATCATGGAGCCCCCACCTGAAGAAACACATAAAGAAACTGGAGAAGGTTCAGAGGTTTGCGACGAGGCTTGTCCCAGAGCTACGAGGGATGGGATATGAAGAGCGGCTGAAGGAACTGAACCTTACGACACTAGAGAAAAGAAGGGAGAGAGGAGATATGATAGGGACATATAAAATACTCAGGGGAATTGACAAAGTGGAAATAGATGAAATGTTCACACGTAATAATAACAGAACGAGGGGACATGGGTGGAAACTGGAAACTCAGATGAGTCACAGAGATGTTAGGAAGTTTTCTTTTAGCGTGAGAGTAGTAGAAAAATGGAATGCACTTGGGGAACAGGTTGTGGAAGCAAATACTATTCATACTTTTAAAACTAGGTATGATAGGGAAATGGGACAGGAGTCATTGCTGTAAACAACCGATAGCTAGAAAGGCGGGATCCAAGAGTCAATGCTCGATCCTGCAAGCACATATAGGTGAGTACATATAGGTGAGTACACACACACACACACCTAAAAAACATTATATTAAATAAAAAAAAAACATGCTTCAATACGACGGTCAGATGATGTCACCCGTCAATACGACGGCCAGGTGATGGTACCCGTCAATACGACGGCCAGGTGATGGTACCCGTCAATACGACGGCCAGGTGATGGTACCCGTCAATACGACGGCCAGGTGATGGTACCCGTCAATACGACGGCCAGGTGATGGCACCCGTTAATACGACGGCCAGGTGATGGCACCCGTCAATACGACGGCCAGGTGATGGCACCCGTCAATACGACGGCCAGGTGATGGTACCCGTCAATACGACGGCCAGGTGATGGTACCCGTCAATACGACGGCCAGGTGATGGCACCCGTCAATACGACGGCCAGGTGATGGTACCCGTCAATACGACGGCCAGGTGATGGTACCCGTCAATACGACGGCCAGGTGATGGTACCCGTCAATACGACGGCCAGGTGATGGCACCCGTCAATACGACGGCCAGGTGATGGCACCCGTCAATACGACGGCCAGGTGATGGCACCCGTCAATACGACGGCCAGGTGATGGCACCGTTCAATACGACAGTCAGGTGATGGCACCCATCAATACGACGGTCAGGTCGTGGCACCCGTCAATACGACAGTCAGGTGGTGGCACCCGTCAATACGACAGTCAGGTGATGGCACTCGTCGATACGACGGTCAAGTGATGGCACCCGTCAATACGAGGGCCAGGTGATGTCACCCGTCAATACGACGGTCAGGTGATGGCACCCGTCGATATGACGGCCAGGTGATGGCACCCGTCAATACGACGGTCAGGTGATGGCACCCGTCAATAAGACGGCCAGGTGATGGCACCCGTCAATACGACAGTCAGGTGATGGCACCCGTCAATACGACGGTCAGGTGATGGCACCCGTCAATACGACGGTCAGGTGATGGCACCCGTCGATACGACAGTCAGGTGATGGCACCCGTCAATACGACGGTCAGGTGATGGCACCCGTCAATACGACAGTCAGGTGATGGCACCCGTCAATACGACGGTCAGGTGATGGCACCCGTCAATACGACAGTCAGGTGATGGCACCCGTCAATACGACAGTCAGGTGATGGCACCCGTCAATACGACAGTCAGGTGATGGCACCCGTCAATACGACGGCCAGGTGATGGCACCCGTCAATACGACAGGTGATGGCACCCGTCAATACGACGGTCAGGTGATGGCACCCGTCAATACGACGGTCAGGTGATGGCACCCGTCGATACGACAGTCAGGTGATGGCACCCGTCAATACGACGGTCAGGTGATGGCACCCGTCAATACGACAGTCAGGTGATGGCACCCGTCAATACGACGGTCAGGTGATGGCACCCGTCAATACGACAGTCAGGTGATGGCACCCGTCAATACGACAGTCAGGTGATGGCACCCGTCAATACGACAGTCAGGTGATGGCACCCGTCAATACGACGGCCAGGTGATGGCACCCGTCAATACGACAGTCAGGTGATGGCACCCGTCAATACGACGGTCAGGTGATGGCACCCGTCAATACGACAGTCAGGTGATGGCACCCGTCAATACGACAGTCAGGTGATGGCACCCGTCAATACGACGGTCAGGTGATGGCACCCGTCAATGCGACGGTCAGGTGATGGCACCCGTCAATACGACAGTCAGGTGATGGCACCCGTCAATACGACAGTCAGGTGATGGCACCCGTCAATACGACGGCCAGGTGATGGCACCCGTCAATACGACAGTCAGGTGATGGCACCCGTCAATACGACGGTCAGGTGATGGCACCCGTCAATACGACGGTCAGGTGATGGCACCCGTCAATACGACAGTCAGGTGATGGTACCCGTCAATACGACGGCCAGGTGATGGTACCCGTCAATACGACGGCCAGGTGATGGTACCCGTCAATACGACGGCCAGGTGATGGCACCCGTTAATACGACGGCCAGGTGATGGCACCCGTCAATACGACGGCCAGGTGATGGCACCCGTCAATACGACGGCCAGGTGATGGCACCCGTCAATACGACGGCCAGGTGATGGTACCCGTCAATACGACGGCCAGGTGATGGTACCCGTCAATACGACGGCCAGGTGATGGCACCCGTCAATACGACGGCCAGGTGATGGTACCCGTCAATACGACGGCCAGGTGATGGTACCCGTCAATACGACGGCCAGGTGATGGTACCCGTCAATACGACGGCCAGGTGATGGCACCCGTCAATACGACGGCCAGGTGATGGCACCCGTCAATACGACGGCCAGGTGATGGCACCCGTCAATACGACGGCCAGGTGATGGCACCGTTCAATACGACAGTCAGGTGATGGCACCCATCAATACGACGGTCAGGTCGTGGCACCCGTCAATACGACAGTCAGGTGGTGGCACCCGTCAATACGACAGTCAGGTGATGGCACTCGTCGATACGACGGTCAAGTGATGGCACCCGTCAATACGAGGGCCAGGTGATGTCACCCGTCAATACGACGGTCAGGTGATGGCACCCGTCGATATGACGGCCAGGTGATGGCACCCGTCAATACGACGGTCAGGTGATGGCACCCGTCAATAAGACGGCCAGGTGATGGCACCCGTCAATACGACAGTCAGGTGATGGCACCCGTCAATACGACGGTCAGGTGATGGCACCCGTCAATACGACGGTCAGGTGATGGCACCCGTCGATACGACAGTCAGGTGATGGCACCCGTCAATACGACGGTCAGGTGATGGCACCCGTCAATACGACAGTCAGGTGATGGCACCCGTCAATACGACGGTCAGGTGATGGCACCCGTCAATACGACAGTCAGGTGATGGCACCCGTCAATACGACAGTCAGGTGATGGCACCCGTCAATACGACAGTCAGGTGATGGCACCCGTCAATACGACGGCCAGGTGATGGCACCCGTCAATACGACAGGTGATGGCACCCGTCAATACGACGGTCAGGTGATGGCACCCGTCAATACGACGGTCAGGTGATGGCACCCGTCGATACGACAGTCAGGTGATGGCACCCGTCAATACGACGGTCAGGTGATGGCACCCGTCAATACGACAGTCAGGTGATGGCACCCGTCAATACGACGGTCAGGTGATGGCACCCGTCAATACGACAGTCAGGTGATGGCACCCGTCAATACGACAGTCAGGTGATGGCACCCGTCAATACGACAGTCAGGTGATGGCACCCGTCAATACGACGGCCAGGTGATGGCACCCGTCAATACGACAGTCAGGTGATGGCACCCGTCAATACGACGGTCAGGTGATGGCACCCGTCAATACGACAGTCAGGTGATGGCACCCGTCAATACGACAGTCAGGTGATGGCACCCGTCAATACGACGGTCAGGTGATGGCACCCGTCAATGCGACGGTCAGGTGATGGCACCCGTCAATACGACAGTCAGGTGATGGCACCCGTCAATACGACAGTCAGGTGATGGCACCCGTCAATACGACGGCCAGGTGATGGCACCCGTCAATACGACAGTCAGGTGATGGCACCCGTCAATACGACGGTCAGGTGATGGCACCCGTCAATACGACGGTCAGGTGATGGCACCCGTCAATACGACAGTCAGGTGATGGCACCCGTCAATACGACAGTCAGGTGATGGCACCCGTCAATCCGCTGGAGGTTCAGCCTTCCGTCACCCACAACTTCACTACTGTAACCAGCGCCTGGGAGCCTCGTCAACATTCTCAAGGGCCTAACACCAATGGATGGGAACTATCAGGGGAAAGTGCAAAGCCATTACGACTATATAGCACTTGGAAGGCATCAGGATAAGGATTTGGCCTGGGACGGGGAAGGGGATGTGAGGAATGGTGCCCAACCACTTGGACAGTCGGGAATTGAACGCCGTCCAGCAAGACGCAAGACCGTCGCTCTACTTTTTAGCGCAAGTGGATTTAATTTGGGTTTGTCCTTATAATGTGATAATTATGAAGGAAGAGGATTAGTTCATTTATGTTAAAACTAGTTCTCACATTTTGAAGACAAAGTCACTTCTCTTGAAAAATGACTAGGAACATAATTGTTAAAAATTTAGTATTTTACGTATTTTCTTTCCTTTAGAATTGATGAAAGTTAAGTCAGCTTGCAAATACGTGTGACTTGGGTCTTCACTGATTTCTATTCTCTCGTAATAACATGTGATGTTTTCGGTGTTCCTTACTTGGCTAAGATAGAGGATGGCCTTTCTTTCATTTATTTCCTTGACCCTCATACAGGCTGGTGCTTCCACACGCGACAGCCTGTAATTGTCTGTAACACAAAGAGTTGCCTTTAAGTTATAGGCAAGGTTTCCCGTTATGCCTAGCTCCTCCTCAATGATGTTATAGACGTCGGTGTCATGCTCTACACCGACGTTGATGCCTCCAGATTATATCACTTTCTGCTGGATAGCTTCGTCCAGAATAATCTTCTCTGACCCCAGAATGTTGACGAGACTGAAGATGCCTGGCGCTGACGCCAAGATGTCAGCCGCGTCAGATGGCATAATATTGCCTGCATTTAGTACAACAACTTTACCTACAGCGTCAGAGGTCAGCGCCACCGCTTCACTAATGGCCTGACTAATTACTGAACAATGCTGAGAGACGAGCCACGTCATCTACGTCGTTATCGAAAATACATCCAAACTAGTACTCTATAAATCCTGTATTTAAGACCGCAGGTTCGATTGTTTCAGTTAAGCTGACTTGTACTAGCCTGTTTAGCTATTAATGATAATCATTTAAACGGTAATGTTACGCGGAAGCGACAATTGACACAAAAAGTTTTCAAAACTTTCGTTAATGTTGTTTACGTCAATAATAACAGCGTATTTAAGGACGAAAGTTTCACTGTTTCTTATTTCATAGTTACTCATGTAATTATACAGGTTCCACCTGGGTAACCTGGCAATGGGTTCACAAAACTGACATATTTTCATACCGTTTTCATACATCTCAGCATTACTGGGGTACAAAAAACATTTCGGACACTGTACCTGTTTGTCTGGCGAGACGCTCACGAGTCTTGTGCCGATGTCAAGTTTGAAGCTCAAACTGGATTGTTAATTGTTGTGGAAGCTATGTACCTCTGTAGCCTCCTGGAGCCCCATTTGATCTTGGCACTCCAGGTCTTCTTGAGGGAGTGTGGAGTCGTGAGAGGGCAATACCACCGGCAGAAGTTTACTAAAGCCCCTACATCTTGTAGCGTCGAGCTCCCTCACGGCTTTTGTTAGTGCCTGTGAGTGTGACTCGTGGTCATGGGTCCCGAGCGGGTTTGATGATACATTTATTAAGCAGGTAGTAATTTTAGCGAGTTCGGCGGTGGTCATGTCTTTGTAAGGAAGAAGTTTGAAGGCAGCGCTCATCAGCTAATGCTGGCGGGTGAAGTCGAGGAGCATGGTGCCTGAGAAACTTTTGACAGAGTCGGTATTATTATCTGTATTATCATCATCACTATCACCGCTCTCCTCGATATTAATTTCGGTATTAATATCATCATTATTCCCGCTGTCCTAGGTATTAATTTCTGTATTACCATACATAGTGGCATTAACGGAGCCAATATTTGTGTCTGGCCTGGAAGATTCAACCTGGTCCTTATCGTTGTCCATATCTTTCGACACTGACCCTGAAGACTGGTCTCTCTCAGACTCCCCTCGGAAACAACAACACAACACTCTCACAATTTTCTTAATCACTGATAAACACATTTTTGATGCGAATAAATCTGTTTTAATTACCAAAATATATAGGTACAGTACAATCATCACATCTATAAATCTACTGCATAATTTAGTAAAGTTAGAATGTAACGACTAAACCACACATCAGAAAGTTGAGAAGGACAAAGCTTTGGTCCGTCCTGGACAATCATCGATTCTTATAATGTATTGATAATGAACATGACATTCTCAGCCACGTTATTGTCACTCATCGTCTGATAACTTACAATGTACTAACCTGTTTGTGGAGAATATTGTTTGGTGGTAGACAGCAGGAAGAATGTTGGAGAGTTCGGAGTAGTTGGTAGCGAGAGTTGTGGGGAGGTTGTTAGTGAGAGTTGTGGGGAGGTTGTTAGTGAGAGTTGTGGGGAGGTTGTTAGCGAGAGTTGTGGGGAGGTTGTTAGTGAGAGTTGTGGGGAGGTTGTTAGTGAGAGTTGTGGGGAGGTTGTTAGCGAGAGTTGTGGGGTGGTTGTTAGTGAGAGTTGTGGGGAGGTTGTTAGTGAGAGTTGTGGAGAGGTTGTTAGAGTTGTGGGGAGGTTGTTAGCGAGAGTTGTGGGGAGGTTGTTAGTGAGAGTTGTGGGGAGGTTGTTAGTGAGAGTTGTGGGGAGGTTGTTAGTGAGAGTTGTGGGGAGGTTGTTAGTGAGAGTTGTGGGGAGGTTGTTAGTGAGAGTTGTGGGGAGGTTGTTAGTGAGAGTTGTTGGGAGGTTGTTAGTGAGAGTTGTGGGGAGGTTGTTAGCGAGAGTTGTGGGGTGGTTGTTAGTGAGAGTTGTGGGGAGGTTGTTAGTGAGAGTTGTGGGGTGGTTGTTAGTGAGAGTTGTGGGGTGGTTGTTAGTGAGAGTTGTGGGGAGGTTGTTAGTGAGAGTTGTGGGGAGGTTGTTAGCGAGGGTTGTGACGAGGTTGTTAGTGAGAGTTGTGACGAGGTAGTTAGCGAGAGTTGTGACGAGGTTGTTAGTGAGAGTTGTGAACAGTTGGTAGTGAGAGTTGTGAACAAGTTGTTAGCGAGAGTTGTGAACAAGTTGTTAGCGAGAGTTGTGAACAAGTTGTTAGCGAGAGTTGTGGGGAGGTTGTTAGCGAGAGTTGTAGGGAGGTTGTTAGCGAGAGTTGTGAACAAGTTGTTAGCGAGAGTTGTGAACAAGTTGTTAGCGAGAGTTGTGGGGAGGTTGTTAGCGAGAGTTGTGGGGAGGTTGTTAGCGAGAGTTGTGGGGAGGTTGTTAGCGAGAGTTGTGGGGAGGTTGTTAGCGAGAGTTGTGGGGAGGTTGTTAGCGAGAGTTGTGGGGAGGTTGTTAGCGAGAGTTGTGGGGAGGTTGTTAGCGAGAGTTGTGGGGAGGTTGTTAGCGAGAGTTGTGGGGAGGTTGTTAGCGAGAGTTGTGGGGAGGTTGTTAGCGAGAGTTGTGGGAGGTTGTTAGTGAGAGTTGTGAACAGTTGGTAGTGAGAGTTGTGAACAGTTGGTAGTGAGAGTTGAGAACAGTTGGTAGCAAGAGTTGTGAACAGTTGGTAGTGAGAGTTGAGAACAGTTGGTAGTAAGAGTTGTGAACAGTTGGTAGTGAGAGTTGTGAACAGTTGGTAGTGAGAGTTGAGAACAGTTGGTAGCAAGAGTTGTGAACAGTTGGTAGTGAGAGTTGTGAACAGTTGGTAGTAAGAGTTGTGAACAGTTGGTAGCAAGAGTTGTGAACAGTTGGTAGTGAGAGTTGTGAACAGTTGGTAGTGAGAGTTGTGAACAGTAGGTAGCAAGAGTTGTGAACAGTTGGTAGTGAGAGTTGTGAAGTTGTTAGCAAGAGTTGTGAACAGTTGGTAGTGAGAGTTGAGAACAGTTGGTAGCAAGAGTTGTGAACAGTTGGTAGCAAGAGTTCTGAACAGTAGGTAGCAAGAGTTGTGAACAGTTGGTAGTGAGAGTTGTGAACAGTTGTTAGCAAGAGTTGTGAACAGTTGGTAGCAAGAGTTGTGAACAGTTGGTAGTGAGAGTTGAGAACAGTTGGTAGCAAGAGTTGTGAACAGTTGGTAGCAAGAGTTGTGAACAGTTGGTAGCAAGAGTTGTGAACAGTAGGTAGCAAGAGTTGTGAACAGTTGGTAGCAAGAGTTGTGAACAGTAGGTAGCAAGAGTTGTGAACAGTTGGTAGCAAGAGTTGTGAACAGTTGTTAGCGAGAGTTGTGAACAGTTGGTAGCAAGAGTTGTGAACAGTAGGTAGCAAGAGTTGTGAACAGTTGGTAGCAAGAGTTTGAACAGTTGGTAGCAAGAGTTGTGAACAGTTGGTAGCAAGAGTTGTGAACAGTAGGTAGCAAGAGTTGTGAACAGTTGGTAGCAAGAGTTGTGAACAGTAGGTAGCAAGAGTTGTGAACAGTTGGTAGTGAGAGTTGAGAACAGTTGGTAGCAAGAGTTGAGAACAGTTGGTAGCAAGAGTTGTGAACAGTTGGTAGCAAGAGTTGTGAACAGTTGGTAGCAAGAGTTGTGAACAGTAGGTAGCAAGAGTTGTGAACAGTTGGTAGCAAGAGTTGTGAACAGTTGGTAGCAAGAGTTCTGAACAGTAGGTAGCAAGAGTTGTGAACAGTTGGTAGCGAGAGTTGTGAACAGTTGTTAGCAAGAGTTGTGAACAGTTGGTAGCAAGAGTTGTGAACAGTTGGTAGCAAGAGTTGTGAACAGTTGGTAGCAAGAGTTGTGAACGGTAGGTAGCAAGAGTTGCGAACAGTTGGTAGCAAGAGTTGTGAACAGTTGGTAGCAAGAGTTGTGAACAGTTGGTAGTGAGAGTTGTGAACAGTTGGTAGTGAGAGTTGTGAACAGTTGGTAGCAAGAGTTGTGAACAGTTGGTAGCGAGAGTTGTGAACAGTTGGTAGTGAGAGTTGTGAACAGTTGGTAGCAAGAGTTGTGAACAGTTGGTAGTGAGAGTTGTGAACAGTTGGTAGTGAGAGTTGTGAACAGTTGGTAGCAAGAGTTGTGAACAGTTGGTAGCGAGAGTTGTGAACAGTTGGTAGTGAGAGTTGTGAACAGTTGGTAGTGAGAGTTGTGAACAGTTGGTAGTGAGAGTTGTGAACAGTTGGTAGTGAGAGTTGTGAACAGTTGGTAGCGAGAGTTGTGAACAGTTGGTAGCAAGAGTTGTGAACAGTTGGTAGCAAGAGTTGTGAACAGTTGGTAGTGAGAGTTGTGAACAGTTGGTAGTGAGAGTTGTGAACAGTTGGTAGTGAGAGTTGTGAACAGTTGGTAGCGAGAGTTGTGAACAGTTGGTAGCAAGAGTTGTGAACAGTTGGTAGTGAGAGTTGTGAACAGTTTGTAGCAAGAGTTGTGAACAGTTGGTAGCGAGAGTTGTGAACAAGTTGTTAGCGAGAGTTGTGAAGAAATTGGTATATGCTGTAATCATCTTGCATTACTCTCTCATAGGCTTCAGATGCGACCAAACTGGCATCAACTATGACTTAAATTAATTAAGATGGAGGGTAGAAATATCCTAATCTTCTCTATTGTTTTGAGATGCATCTTATTGTCTCAATAAACTTTCTCGAACTTGTACTTGAATGACTTAAGATTTCGTCGTTACTTGCATGTCACATAAGTCATTCAGATATCAAATCATAGTTATTAATGAATTATCTAGCTCTAATAGTCACTTACCTAGTGCATCGTTATGACAGATTTAGTGTGTGTGTACTCAACTAGTTGTGTTTGCGGGGGTTGAGCTCTGGCTCTTTGGTTCCGCCTTTCAACCGTCAATCAACTGATGTACAGATTCCTGAGCCTACCGGGCTCTGTCATATCTACATTTGAAACTGTGTATGGAGTCAGCCTCCACCACATCACTTCCTAGTGCATTTCATTTACTACTACTCTGACACTGAAAAAGTTCAGAGTAGTGTGTGTGTGTGTGTGTGTGTGTTTGTGTGTACTCATGTATTTGTGCTTGCGGGGTTGAGCTTTGGCTCTTTGGTCCAGCCTCTCAACTGTCAATCAACTGGTGTACAGATTCCTGAGCCTACTGGGCTCTATCATATCTACATTTGAATCTGTGTATGGAGTCAGCCTCCACCACATCAATGCCTAGTGCATTCCATCCGTTAACTACTCTGACACTGAAAAAGTTCGTCCTAACGTCCCTGTGGCTCATGTAGGTACTCAGTTTCCACCTGTGTCCCCTTGTTCGCGTAGCACCAGTGTTGAATAGTTTATCCTTGTTTACCCGGTCGATTCCCCTGAGGATTTTGTAGGTTGTGATCATGTCTCCCCTTACTCTTTTGTCTTCCAGTGTCGTAATGTGCATTTCCCGCAGCCTTTCCTCGTAACTCTTGCCTTTTAGTTCTGGGACTATTCTAGTGGCATACCTTTGGACTTTTTCCAGCTTCGTCATGTGCTTGACAAGGTACGGGCTCCATGCTGGGGCCGCATACTCCAGGATTGGTCTTATATATGTGGTGTACAAGATTCTGAATGATTCCTTACACAGGTTCCTGAACGCTGTTCTGATGTTAGCCAGCTGCGCATATGCCGCAGACGTTATTCTTTTTATGTGGGCTTTAGGAGACAGGTTTGGTGTGATATCAACTCCTTGATCTTTCTCTCTGTCTGTTTCATTAAGTACTTCGTCTCCTATTCTGTATCCTGTGTCTGGCCTCCTGTTTCCACTGCCTAGTTTCATTACCTTAAAATTTACTCGGGTTGAACTTTAGTAGCCATTTGTTGGACCATTCATGCAGTCTGTCTAGGTCATCTTGTAGTCTCATACTGTCTTCCTCCGTCTTAATCCTCCCCATAATTTTTGCATCATCAGCAAACAATGAGAGGAATGATTTTATATCATCTGGAAGAACATTTACATATATGAGAAACAGTATGGGTCCAAGAACTGAACCCTGCGGGACCCCACTGGTGACGTCTCGCCAATCTGATACCTCACCCCGCACAGTAGCTCGCTGCCTTCTGTTACTTAGGTACTCCCTTATCCAATGGAGTACCTTCCCTTTCACTCCTGCCTGCATCTCCAGTTTTCGCACTAGTCTCTGGTTTGACACTCTGTCAAAGGCTTTCTGGCAATCAAAAAATATGCAGTCTGCCTACCCCTCTCTTTCTTGTCTGATCGTAGAATTCAATTAGTCCTGTGAGGCATGACTTGCCATCCCTGAAACCATGTTGGTGTTGTCACAAAGTTCCTTCGCTCCAGATATTCAACTAGCTTTTTTCGCACAATTTTCTCCTTTATGCATAACTTGCATACCATTTCTTGCATGGTATGCAAGTTAAGGATACTGGCCTGTAGTTCAGTGCCTCCTGTCTATCCCCTTTCTTGTATATCGGGAGTACGTTTGCCGCCTTCCAAATTTCTGGCAGTTCACCTGTTACCAGTGATTTGTTGTAGACCATGGAGAGTGGCAGGCACAGAGCTTCTGATCCCTTAGAGCCCACGGTGAGGTTCCATCCAGGCCTGTAGTCTTTGTCACGTCCAAATCTAGCAGATGCTTCCTCACCTCCCCACTGGTAATCACAAGCTCCTCTAGTGGTGTCTGGTTTGATGTTCCCTCTCTTACCTCTGGGACTTCGCCTTGCTCTGAGTTGAGGACCTCCTTGGATGTCTTATTGAGTTCCTCGCAGACTTCCTTGTCATTTGTATTTAATTTTTCTGCCCCTACCCTCAGTTTCATTACCTGTTCCTTCACTGTTGTTTTCCTCCTGATGAGGCTATGCAGCAGTTTGGGTTGAATCTTTGCCTTGCTCGCAATGTCATTTTTATATTGCCTCTAACTCTCTTCTCACCCTGACGTATTCATTCATGGCGCTCTGGTATCTTTCGCTGCTCTCTAGTGTTCTGTTGTTTCTATAGTTTTTCCCCGCCCATTTACTTTGGTGCTTTGCTGGCTTACAAATCTGATTAAACCATGAGTTTATCATCTGAATTTCTTTTTTTTCCTTTTGGACTGGGACGAACTTGTCTGCTGCCTCCTTACACTTCTGTGTGATGTAGTCCATCATGTCTTTAACCGTCTTTCCTCTGAGCTCTGTTTCCCAAACTATTTCAGTTAGGAATTTTCTCATTTCCTCATAGTTTCCCTTCCAGAATGCCGGCTTCTTGCTTTCTGATCCCTTCCTTGAGTACATTAACCCTTCTTCGACCAGATATTCAAACAACAGTACACTGTGATCACTCATACCCACGGGGGCTTCAAGACCGATTTCCCTCATGTCTGAATCGTTCAGAGTGAATATTAAGACGAGTCTTGTGGGTTCATCATTGCCCCTCATTCTCGTGGGACCTTTGACATACTGACTTAAAAAGTTTCTAGTTGCCACTTCAAACAGTTTTGCTCTCCATGTTTCCTCACCATGTGGTTCCTTGTTTTCCCAGTCTATCCTTCCGTGATTAAAGTTCCCCATTATGAGCAGATGGGATCGATTTCTACAGGCAGCACCGGCTGCTCTCTCAATGAAAGTGTTAACAGACATGTTTCTGTCATACTCTTGCCTGGGTCTTCTTTCATTTGGTAGTGGGTTATATATCACTACTACTACTACTCTTGGTCCTCCCATTGCCATGGTGCCTGTTATGAAGCCTCTGAACCTTTCGCAGCCCGGAATAACCATCTCCTTGAAACTCCATTCCTTTCTCATCAGTAGAGCCACTCTACCTCCTCCCCTTCCTTCCCCCTCTTTCCTTATTACAGTGTAGTCATGTGGAAACACTGCATTCATTATGATTCCTGAGAGTTTTGTTTCTGAGAGTCCAATTACATCTGTTTTTTTGTGAGCTACGGGTTGAATATTCACTTGTCTCTTTAGTGTGCTGCACCCAGCAAGCTGCAGCCAGCCGTAAGCTGTCAACTGTCACTAAAGTGCTCAGCTTCACCCAAGTTATTTTTGGTCGGATAGTTCCATCATTCTTCAGCAGAAACCGGAATGGTATAGAAGGAGACCAGGATTTTCCACAATCAACAATTGGTAGTCATTGGTACTAAAATCAACTACACGTCAGTCATCTAACATCATCGATTTTTTTTTAAGAACATGTGTTGTGTAATAATGTTAAAATGATATTTTGCTCAATTTTGTTGTCAATCAATTGTATAAAATATCTGAGAGTTAAGATCTCTGAATCCCTAGGAACAAAATTTTGGAAACCCTGAATGTTGAAAACTAGAAATATAGTAGTGAAATTCTAGAAAAGTGGATATATAAAAAAAAATTACATGGACCTGTTTAAGAAAGAGCTCTATTAGGAGAACTATTGCACTGCGCCTAAGACATAGGTTCTAGAAATGATAAGGGTAGCAGTTTCCTTGCTCCGAGTTCATTGGTGCAAGAGGGGTGGACAACATGATCCTGATACTCTTAGCTCGAAGTATGTGGACATTCTATTGCTGACTAATTTCAGAACTGTGATATTAAAATTAGTATTGATAATAGCGACTTCCTTTTAAGGTTGGGAAAATCGCATGTGGACATTGATTTTGAATGTTTGGTTAATTAAGTGACATGCTGTGGCATAAAGTGACCACAGGTGATGAGTGGAACACATGAATGACGGAACACGTCGATGGACGACGAAGGCCAATGATTTTTGTTCGCCAGATTTTGTGATAGGGATTGGGATATTGAATTTAGTTATATCAAGTCTGGGTATAGGATGTTTTATTCTTCCAGATGTATTGGGAAGATTGCTGGACTGTAAACAACATTATAGTTGTAGAGTGAACCAGCCAAGCTGATTTGGCTGGAATAAACTTTGAGGCGTTGGTTCAATTTTTATATAAAGTAAAGGATTGGCCCTGGTAACCGTTACACCACTGCTACCTCAAGATCGACCAAGGCATTTAATATCCAGTCAGAAGCCTTCCCAGACCTCCCTACAAGAGGCGCCACGAGTGGTGCCACCACACAACACCTCAACTACTGGACGAGTAACTCCCGCGGCAGCAGCCAATCACAGACCCAGGAGTCGCCACTCATCCAGCCCGGCCAAACACCGACTCAGCCATCGCCACCAACCCATCCTTGGACCAAATCCATTTTATCCAACAGTTAACCCCAAAGACGAATTCATCAATTTTAACATTGTTCGTTCAAAACGAAGTAAGTAAGTAAGTAATTATCAAAAGAAGGCACCAAACCGGGAAGGCTATGTAGCACCATCAAATACGCAAAATAATCAGAGGGCGCTAAATATCACCAAGGATGCCAATACGAGAACAAAAACGCATAAGGCGAACGATATCAAAAGTATCCGAGTCACCAAGAATTCTATCGAGGGGCAGGTGACCGCGAGGGGCGGTCGGAAAGCAAGACACACGCTCGTCCTGGAAGTCAGGACATTCAAGAAGGACATGCACGACCGTAAGAGGGACAATGCAACTAGGACAATAAGGAGCAGGGCGGCGCTCCATCAAGTGACCATGGGTTAAGCGAGTATGGCCAATACGCAACCTCGCCATAGCTGTTTCCCACCGCCGGTTACAGTGGAAGGAGGACGGCCACGAGGAAACACAAGATTTAAGAGTACGTAGCTTGTTACCAGTAACAGACAACCAAGAAGCCTGCCAACGGGTAAGGACTGAGGAATGGATAACCGGGTAAAAGTCGGAATATGGAATGCCTTTACGAGAGATGGGACAAGAGCGGACAGCTTCCTTGGCAGCAGCATCCGCACGCTCATTTAAAGACACACCAATATGGCTGGGAACCCAACAAAACTCAACCGACTTAAATTTACTGTGAACAAGAAACAGCCAATGTTGGATCTCGACAACTACAGGATGAACCGGATTAAAGGACCCGAGAGCTATGAGGGCACTACGAGAGTCAACAACAACTACAAAGGAAGACACACAACGAGAAAGCAGGAGACGAAGAGCATAGAGAATAGCATAAAGTTCCGCTGTAAAGATGCTAGTCTCCGGAGGCAAGCGACACATATAAGTGTCGAGGTGTTGTTCAATGCGGGTACGGATACTATGGTCGATGTTGCTATTTCTCCACTCGTTTGTAGCATGAAGCTCGACACCTCGACATCCTCACAGACCAACATCGCCTCAGCACTGAAACAAGGATTATCAAGAAACTAACAACATTGTATGGAGGACCTATGGCAATTCCACGACCAAGAGATGGCTTCCTGAACCTTGCAGGAATTAACCTCACTGAGGACCAAGTCACTCTCCTAAATCTGGGCATAAACTGTCATGTTATGTCCAGACCGAGTGAAATGACCCGGAAAGTAGAGTTGGAAATTCTGTTGGACGACATATTCGACCTCGAGACACAAAAGAAGGTCACTACCAAAGATACCTTACAAGCAGAACTTATTGCAGAAGGAGGAAAGAATCGAGGCAACTACAGAAGCACCATACTGTCCCCCGAGCTTAAAGCGGCAGCTAAAAGCCTTCGTGAGAACAAGGAGATAGTTGTCAGGAGAGGTGACAAGTCGCCAATATATGTCATTCTTAAAAAAGACGAATATCTGGCGAAAATGAACATCATACTCTCTGACCAAACTAAGTTCCAAAGGGTAACGAAGGACACTACAGCCGAATTAAAAGCAAAGGTCAACAAACTGATCGAAACTGTGAACGCCAAGAAATCCGGACTCCACCTGCCAAAGATCATTGGGGAATATAAACCTGGATATGCGTATGGAAATGTCAAGACGCACAAGCCTGGAAACCCACTTCGGCCAATCATTAGCCAGATACCCACACCCACGTACAGACTGGCGAAGCGACTCAACGGCCTGCTGACTCCTTATGTTCCTTGCGCCTTCAGCTTGAAGTCTCCAAAGGAATTTGTGGACTTACTGCGGGGCGCACGGGCCACAGGGATAAGAGCCTCGTTGGACGTGGAATCGCTGTTTACCAACGTACCTGTGGACGAGACAATCGGAATGATAGCCGACAGAGTGTATCGTGATCCAGCCTGTACTCCTCTCAACCCGTTCTCGCAAATTCGTAAAGTCAATATTGACTTATTAACTACGTGCATAGGTGATATACTAAACATAATAGATACCCTTAAAAAGATTCATAGAAAAAACCGACCTTACCTAACCTTGTTAGTATCTTAAGATAAGCATCTTATTGCTTCGTAATTACAATTATTACCTAACCTATAATAGGTATAGGTTAAGTAATAATTGTAATTACGAAGCAATAAGATGCTTATCTTAAGATACTAACAAGGTTAGGTAAGGTCGGTGTTTTCTATGAATCTTTTTAAGGGTATCTATTATGTTAAGTATGTCACCTATGCACATATTTAATAAGTCAATATTGACTTATTAAATTTGCGAGAACGGGTTGACTCCTCTTGACATGCCAGAAAGTATTCTGAGGAAACTACTCCAAGCTTGTACTAAAGAGGCACCCTTCTTGAGCCCGGATGGGCACATGTATAAGCAAGTAGATGGGGTCGCCATGGGTTCTCCCCTAGGTGTCCTGTTTGCAAACTTCTACATGGGTACCATCGAGCAAAAAGTCTTAGTCGACATGAACTTGAAACCGGCCATATACTGCAGGTATGTTGACGACATTTTTACACAGGTACCTGATGTCAGACATCTGCAGGAGCTGAAGGAGGCATTTGAGCAGAGTTCCGTGCTGCGTTTCACTTACGAGACAGAAAAGGATGGGAAGCTGCCTTTTCTAGATGTAACAGTCATGGAAAAGGGCGGAGGTTTCCACACTGCAGTCTACACAAAGGAAACAAACATAGGAATGTGCCTAAATGCCAACAGCGACTGCCCTGACAGGTACAAGAGGAGTGTTGTTAACGCATACGTCGACCGTGCTCTCAGCCACAGCTCAGAATGGAAGCAAGTCGACGAGGAACTCTGTAGGGTAAGGCAGGTCCTAGTCAATAACGGCTTCTCCAATGGTTTCATCGAAGACATCATAAGAAGGAAAGTGAAAAGCCATGCAACCTCCGAAGAGACAACTAACACAACACCTATACCCCCTATTAGACTATTTTACAGGAACTTCTTTTCCACAGCTCATAAAATGGAGGAAAGGGTCCTGAAAGATATTGTTAGTAGAAACGTTATCCCTACAGACAAAAATCAGAGGATACAACTGACGATTTACTATAAAACCAGAAAAACGGCCAGCCTACTCATGAGAAACTCTCCAGACACAAAACAGAACGCTTTAAAAGAGACTAACGTCGTCTATGCCTTCAAATGCCCACTTGGGGACTGTAAGCTCCAAAAAACCCAGTATATAGGCAAGACAACAACAACTCTTTCTAGGCGTTTAACGATGCATAAGCAACAGGGCTCCATTAAGGAACATATAATCTCTTCCCATAACCAAACCATCGCCAGAGAAATCCTAGTAAACAACACAGAAATCATCGATAGATACAGCGATAGCAGGCAGCTTGACGTTTGCGAGGCACTACACATCAAGAAGTCAACACCAGCAATCAACAGCCAATTATTGCACAACTATATTCTATTGCACAACTATATTCTACCCACCTCAAGACTCCGCTCCAATATAGAAGCATCAAGAAATATGGACCAATAGGCTTTCTACAAACACTTCTATTCAATACCCATTGTTTCTGTTCTGTCTTGTGTTGATACTTTTAATACCCTATTAATATCCCCTAGTGTTCTGTCTTGTGTTAATGCCACATCATCTTTCCCACCTCACTCAAATGTAGATATAAAATCAGGGAAACGCAAGTTCTAATCAGTTGTGTATTTGTGAAGTCTTTGAAAATGTAATAAGTTTTACGAAACGCGCCCGTGTTGCGTCAGACTAGAAATAAAAATGAATTTTGGAGAAGTGATTTTTGATTTACCTCCAACAGTGAAGCGTAATGTACGAAAGATTGAGAAAATTCGTGTTAGAATTATTAATCTTACTTTTTCGGTCATATTTAATAATATATGTCTACAGGAAAGACTGCTACCAAAATATATATATATATATATATATATATATATATATATATATATATTTATATATATATATATTTATATATATATATATATATATATATATATATATATGTATATATATATATGTATGTATGTCGTACCTAGTAGCCAGAATGCACTTCTCAGCCTACTATGCACGGCCCGATTTGCCTAATAAGCCAAGTTTTCCTGAATTAATATATTTTCTCTAATTTTTTTCTTATGAAATGATAAAGTGTTACGGCCCTCTCGGGACGCAACGGGGTTCTTACTCTGATGTAGTTAGAGGAAGATATATATCCGGCCCCAAGCCAGTAGAGGCTATCAAGGGATGCGATCCGTGACGCAAGTAACTAAAAGGGAGTAGGGAAAGAAAGGTAAGAACTTAAATATATTATTACCACCACCTATTAAATATATAAAAGATCAAACGTGCACAGGGGGGGGGGTATGAACACTTATCAAGGGGATTAATTCTTCATCGTGGTCTTCTGCAGAAGACGCTGGTGCCACACCACTTGGTGCTGAGTCCGCGGTGCTTTCTTCGTGGCCTCAAGACGTGTCCTCTGAGAACGCCGAGTCTACCCTGGCCACAGGTCAGCCACAACACAGGTCCACTGGGGGCACCGTCGTGGAGGCCGTCAACCACACGTCCAGCAGGTCTGCTGGCAGGTACAGAGCCACCAAGGCTGGTAAGGCCACTCCACGAACGATATAAGGGGTACGCCCTAGACAGGAGTCTCGTGTGATATCACCAATCACCCTCCTGTCCTCAATACCCCAGTGGATTATCGTCTCCAACCGTCGGTCCCGGGTAAATCCTTCCACTGCCACTCCACTGGCAGGCTTAACACACCACAGTGTTCTTCCGGGGGGACGACGTCACGACAGCTGCAGCAAACTTTACTGTATGGAGACTGGCTGCCTCGGGTAGACTGACTCCACCTTCAACACAGTGGTCCCAGGTCGGCTCTGTAAGCAGACACGTCATTAATAACCGGGACACTAATACACCACACTCACAGGCTCAGATACAAACGCCCGACATATCCACTCCCTAGATGGCGCTGTCGTCGGAGCACCACCTCACCAGAGGTCAGGAGCGGCGGTGTTGAGCGCTGAACCAGACTGGAAACTGGTCCTCGAGGCCAGTACACGCTGTCCTCACTAGGTGTCGTCGTTCGTTTGGCGGGGGTTTCGGGAGCTGACCCACAGATGGCGTGTTTGTCACTGCTCCAGGCACGGACGCTGGATCCGGGTTCGTAACATAAAGCTACCCATTTCATTATGTATGAGGTCAATTTTTTTTTTATTGGAGTTAAAATTAACGTAGATATATGACCGAACCTAACCAACCCTACCTAACCTATCTTTGTAGGTTAGGTTAGGTTAGGTAGCCGAAAAAGTTAGGTTAGGTTAGGTTAGGTAGTCGAAAAACAATTAATTCATCAAAACTCTGCTTATTAGGCAAATCGGCCCCTGCATAGTAGGCTGAGAAGTGCGTTCTGGCTACTAGGTACGACATATATATATATATATATATATATATATATATATATATATATATATATATATATATATATATATATATATATATATATATATATGCAAACAAGCCTGAATGGTCCCCAGGACTATATACAACTGAAAACTCACACCCCAGAAGTGACTCGAACCCATACTGCCAGGAGCAACGCAACTGGTATGTACAGGGACGCCTTAATCCGCTTGACCATCACGACCGGACATAAGGAAGTGATAGCCGAAGCTATTTGAACCACTTCCCCGCCGGCACTCGGATGGTAATCTTGGGCATAGCATTTTATCAAATCACCTCATTCTTTGGGGCATCACGTGAGGAACACAAATGCAAACAAGCCTGAATGGTCCCCAGGACTATATACAACTGAAAACTCACACCCCAGAAGTGACTCGAACCCATACTGCCAGGAGCAACGCAACTGGTATGTACAGGGACGCCTAAATCCGCTTGACCATCACGACCGGACATAAGGAAGTGATAGCCGAAGCTATTTGAACCACTTCCCCGCCGGCACTCGGATGGTAATCTTGGGCATAGCATTTTATCAAATCACCTCATTCTTTGGGGCATCACGTGAGGAACACAAATGCAAACAAGCCTGAATGGTCCCCAGGACTATATACAACTGAAAACTCACACCCCAGAAGTGACTCGAACCCATACTGCCAGGAGCAACGCAACTGGTATGTACAGGGACGCCTTAATCCGCTTGACCATCACGACCGGACATAAGGAAGTGATAGCCGAAGCTATTTGAACCACTTTCCCGCCGGCACTCGGATGGTAATCTTGGGCATAGCATTTTATCAAATCACCTCATTCTTTGGGGCATCACGTGAGGAACACAAATGCAAACAAGCCTGAATGGTCCCCAGGACTATATACAACTGAAAACTCACACCCCAGAAGTGACTCGAACCCATACTGCCAGGAGCAACGCAACTGGTATGTACAGGGACGCCTTAATCCGCTTGACCATCACGACCGGACATAAGGAAGTGATAGCCGAAGCTATTTGAACCACTTCCCCGCCGGCACTCGGATGGTAATCTTGGGCATAGCATTTTATCAAATCACCTCATTCTTTGGGGCATCACGTGAGGAACACAAATGCAAACAAGCCTGAATGGTCCCCAGGACTATATACAACTGAAAACTCACACCCCAGAAGTGACTCGAACCCATACTGCCAGGAGCAACGCAACTGGTATGTACAGGGACGCCTTAATCCGCTGGGGACCATTCAGGCTTGTTTGCATTTGTGTTCCTCACGTGATGCCCCAAAGAATGAGGTGATTTGATAAAATGCTATGCCCAAGATTACCATCCGAGTGCCGGCGGGGAAGTGGTTCAAATAGCTTCGGCTATCACTTCCTTATGTCCGGTCGTGATGGTCAAGCGGATTAAGGCGTCCCTGTACATACCAGTTGCGTTGCTCCTGGCAGTATGGGTTCGAGTCACTTCTGGGGTGTGAGTTTTCAGTTGTATATAGTCCTGGGGACCATTCAGGCTTGTTTGCATTTGTGTTCCTCACGTGATGCCCCAAAGAATGAGGTGATTTGATAAAATGCTATGCCCAAGATTACCATCCGAGTGCCGGCGGGGAAGTGGTTCAAATAGCTTCGGCTATCACTTCCTTATGTCCGGTCGTGATGGTCAAGCGGATTAAGGCGTCCCTGTACATACCAGTTGCGTTGCTCCTGGCAGTATGGGTTCGAGTCACTTCTGGGGTGTGAGTTTTCAGTTGTATATAGTCCTGGGGACCATTCAGGCTTGTTTGCATTTGTGTTCCTCACGTGATGCCCCAAAGAATGAGGTGATTTGATAAAATGCTATGCCCAAGATTACCATCCGAGTGCCGGCGGGGAAGTGGTTCAAATAGCTTCGGCTATCACTTCCTTATGTCCGGTCGTGATGGTCAAGCGGATTAAGGCGTCCCTGTACATACCAGTTGCGTTGCTCCTGGCAGTATGGGTTCGAGTCACTTCTGGGGTGTAAGTTTTTTAGTTGTATATAGTCCTGGGGACCATTCAGGCTTGTTTGCATTTGTGTTCCTCACGTGATGCCCCAAAGAATGAGGTGATTTGATAAAATGCTATACCCAAGATTACCATCCGAGTGCCGGCGGGGAAGTGGTTCAAATAGCTTCGGCTATCACTTCCTTATGTCCGGTCGTGATGGTCAAGCGGATTAAGGCGTCCCTGTACATACCAGTTGCGTTGCTCCTGGCAGTATGGGTTCGAGTCACTTCTGGGGTGTGAGTTTTCAGTTGTATATAGTCCTGGGGACCATTCAGGCTTGTTTGCATTTGTGTTCCTCACGTGATGCCCCAAAGAATGAGGTGATTTGATAAAATGCTATGCCCAAGATTACCATCCGAGTGCCGGCGGGGAAGTGGTTCAAATAGCTTCGGCTATCACTTCCTTATGTCCGGTCGTGATGGTCAAGCGGATTAAGGCGTCCCTGTACATACCAGTTGCGTTGCTCCTGGCAGTATGGGTTCGAGTCACTTCTGGGGTGTGAGTTTTCAGTTGTATATAGTCCTGGGGACCATTCAGGCTTGTTTGCATTTGTGTTCCTCACGTGATGCCCCAAAGAATGAGGTGATTTGATAAAATGCTATGCCCAAGATTACCATCCGAGTGCCGGCGGGGAAGTGGTTCAAATAGCTTCGGCTATCACTTCCTTATGTCCGGTCGTGATGGTCAAGCGGATTAAGGCGTCCCTGTACATACCAGTTGCGTTGCTCCTGGCAGTATGGGTTCGAGTCACTTCTGGGGTGTGAGTTTTCAGTTATATATATATATATATATATATATATATATATATATATATATATATATATATATATATATATATATATATATATATATATATATATATATATAGTTCTTCACAATTTCCTTTGAAATTTTGATACAACGTTTTTTTCGAATGGGCGCGTCTTTTTATATACCTACTATATAGATAGTAGGTATACCATGATTTTACCCTGTGACTGGTAAAAACATGCGTTTGGGAAAAACAGCACCATCTGTTGCACATAATAGCAACACGCACGCTATTCTAAATGTCACGAATTCCATTTCAGTTTTTCAGATTGCATTGGTAAATTTTATTTTCATAGATTTCGATATATTTTATTTTTTATTGAAATATTTTGTGACATTGTGTTGGAATTGTGCTGTGTTGTTTGCAGTACCATTCATTTCGTAAGTATAAGTATAGATGCCACACCTCTGACAGGTAAAATTATGCTTTTCTTGAAAAACAGCACCATCTGTGGCATGTATAAGCAACACACATGTTATACTAAATATGTTTTAATTCCATTTCAATGTTTCTAATTGCATTGATAAATTGAATTTTCATAGATTTTGATTTATTTTCATTTTGAATTAATTATTTTGTGTGAATTGTGTTGGAATTAAGCTGTGATGTTTACCATACCGTTTATTTTGTGAGTATAGTTTATTTTTTTACTTTTTCATACCTTCATTGAATTTGTTAACTTTTTCTTATATTTCAGTGATAGGAACATCAGATCACTTGATGTTCCCAATTTTCTGATGGGAACATCAGACCATTTGGGAAGGCATCGGACGAGGGAGTGGGGAATGGTGGGGATGACGAGGGGACGGAAGTGAGAGATGGTGGGGAGAACGAGGGGACAAGGGAGGGGGTTAGTGGTGGGGAAGGATGAGGGGATGGGGGAGTTTGGGATGATAGGATGGGGGAATGGAGAATAGTGGGGAGGACAAAGGGAGAGGGGAAGGGGGGAGGGAATGGTGGGAAGGAAGAGAGGATGGTGGAGTGGGGAATGGTGGGGAGGACGAGGGGACGGAGTGGAGAATGGTTGGGAAGCTGAGGAGACGGGTGAGGTGGGAATGGTGGGGAGGACTGGGGGACAAGGAAGGTTGCTGAGGCCGGGTACTGCTAGTGTGTGTGTGTGTGTGTGTGTGTGTGTGTGTGTGTGTGTGTGTGTGTGTGTGTGTGTGTGTGTGTGTGTGTGTGTGCGTTTGTGTGTGTGCGTTTGTCTGTGTGTGTGTGTGTACTCACCTAATTGTGCTTGCGGGGGTTGAGCTTCGGCTCTTTGGTCCCGCCTCTCAACCGTCAATCAACTGGCGTACAGATTCCTGAGCCTACTTGGCTCTATCATATCTACATTTGAAACTGTGTGTGGAGTCAGCCTCCACCACATCACTTCCTAGTGCATTCCATTTACTAACCACTCTGACACTGAAAAAGTTCTTTCTAATGTCTCTGGCTCATTTGGGTACTCAGCTTCCACCTGTGTCCCCTTGTTCGCGTCCCTCCAGTGTTGAATAGTTCATCCTTGTTTACCCGGTCGGTTCCCCTGAGGATTTTGTAGGTTGTGATCATGTCCCCCCTTACTCTTCTGTCTTCCAGTGTCGTAAGGTGCATTTCCCGCAGCCTTTCCTCATAACTCATGCCTCTTAGTTCTGGGACTAATCTAGTAGCATACCTCTGAACTTTTTCCACCTTCGTCTTGTGCCTGACAAGGTACGGGCTCCATGCTGGGGCCGCATACTCCAGAATGGGTCTTACATGTGTGTGTACTCACCTATTTGTGCTTGCAGGATCGAGCATTGACTCTTGGATCCCATGTGTGTGTGTGTGTGTGTGTGTGTGTGTGTGTGTGTGTGTGTGTGGAAGGAGCTGTGCTCAGCGGGGAGGCTGTACAGTTATTTATGTATACAATAGTGCGGGTGGTGGTTGTTGCGGGATGATAGAGAGGTTGTCGGTGTTGTGGTCTGTATTGTGTAGGGGAGGAATGTGGTGTAGTGTTTGTGTGTTACTGAGGAAGTCTTGGTTGTGGGGTTGATATAAAGCCATCGCTTGGTTACTGACTTTAATAGTTGAACTGATACATGACAAGTAGCTACCAAGCTTGGCGGGCGTCCTGTACGCTCTTGTTTTCCTTCCCTGGTGTCCGCTCCGCCACACATACAAAACGGATGGTACCATTTTCTGTGAACATGACATCCCTCCTTTTCTTTAAAAAGAATGAATACAGGATGTCTACCATGCTTGTAGCACAAAGCAAAGTTATTGACACAAAGTAAGTTATTAACATATCAAGAGATACTGCATACATTTAACATTAATTAAGCACACAAAGAATTTAAACAACTTATTCTTTATCACAAAGGATTTCAATGTTAAAAATACATATGCAATGTTAAACAAAAATGAAAAACTGTAATACAAAGTTACACAATATTGAATGAGAGATCTGCATTATTCAAACAATATTAAATTTAGTTCAGCATAACAAATAAATACTTTGCATTACCTAGGAACACAATCATCAAATCGTGTAGGGCGTTTAACATGACGTTTAGGACGAGAGTCCCCAAATACAATAATATCCCTTGATGAATTGTTTATTGAGTTATAACTCATTTTTTCTTTTTCTTTTGCACGACTTTGCACTTCATCATTTTCTACAGTAGTTGGAATCACTTTGAAATAAGCCATATTACGTGTTATACTATGATCTCTATTACTAGCTGTTACCATAGTTCCTTTTACACTAATCACTTTATATGGTTTTGTATCATACGGCATATCTAACTTTTCCTCTTTTTTCTTTTTAACGAGAACAGTATCTCCAACCTTTATGACTTGTTCCTTTGCACGTTGATCATGAGCAATTTTCATTTTGCCCTTGGCTAGTGCATCCTTCTGAGCGAGACGTTTATCCGTTAACTTGGCTGGCATGACGGGTAGTGCGATTCTCATAGGACGTCCAAATAAAAGTTCACCAGGTGACTTGCCCAGTGTTCCATGCGGTGTTGCACGGTAGTTCCTGAGAAAAGCATACATAGCTTGTTTCCAGGATCGTCCTTCGGCATGAGCACAGCGTACAGCTTTCATGAGAGGTTGCATGAATCTCTCAACTTCTCCATTTGCTTGAGGATGTAGTGGCATCACACGGCGGTGTTTGAATCCAATATGCTCAACAAAGTTGACGAAGTCTTGTCCATTGAATGGCGGTCCATTGTCCGTCTTGACAACTTCAGGAATGCCAAAATTTGAAAAGATCTTGTCGAGTTTCGGGATGACAGCCTTTGCAGATATGGAAGTGATGATTTCTACTTCTGGATAACGTGAGTGATCATCAATGACTACCATCAAGTACTCTCCAGTTGGTAGTGGTCCGCAGAAGTTCATCGATACTTCCGTCCATGGTGCAGCAGGTAGTGGTGAAGGTTGTAGAGGTGTTGGTCTTGAAGTATCCACTGCAGCTTGGCAAGGGACACAGGCATCATGCATATCCTTTGCTTCACGATCAATGCCAGGAAACCACACCTTTTCTCGTAGCAGCTGTTTGGTCCTAACAAGACCTTGGTGTCCTTGATGTGCAAGCTTCAGAGCACGTTGCTGGAGAACAGCTGGAATTACGATACGAGTACCTCGCAGCACAGTGTCACGTTGTTGCGTAACACTTAATTCTGTCTGGATGCGTTCAAGTGCTTTGAATGCATCTTGGTCAACTCCTGAGGGTGGGATGCGTGGAAACTTTTTCTTAGTCAATGCATCCACTGTTGCTTGCAGAGTTGGGTCCTCTAGGGTTGCAGTACGGATTTCATCAAGAGTAAGAGCCTTAGGGACTGCATCACAGGTTACAGAGTGTACATATTCCTCGGCAACTTGCTGATGCTTGGTGATGGTGAAACTGTTGGCAGGATGTCGACTGATGTAATCAGCGGGATTGCCTGCACCCGGCTTGTATTTCACCATAAAGTTGTATGGTTGCAGACGAAGAGCCCATCTCTCAATGCGAGCTGGTGGTTTGGACTTTGGATTATTGAAGATGGTCTCCAACGGTTTGTAGTCAGTGACTATCGTGGTGAAGGGTGCACCAAGCAGATACACATTGAAGTGTTCACAGCCCCATACAAGAGCAAGAGCTTCCTTCTCTGTCTGACTGTATCGTTGCTCAACATCTGTGAGAGAACGGCTGGCGTAGGCAATTACTACTCTGGAATCTGGTTGACCAGGTTTGTGTTGGGCTGAAACAGCACCTAAGCCAACAGGACTAGCATCCACTGTTAACTCAGTGTCCATTGATGGATCAAAATACGCAGCAGTCGCATTCTCTACTAGTGCATCTTTCACAGCATCAAATGCATTTTGCTCGATATCGCTCCAGTACCATGATGCATTTTTCTTCAGGAGCTCACGTAGAGGCTTCGTAATGGTAGCAAAATCTGGAATGAAGCGAGAACAGTAGTTTGCCATTCCCAGAAAACTATGTACTTCAGTGGACGTTGAAGGAGGTGCAGCATTCTTGATATCTGCAACTTTCTTAGGATCTGGAGACAGACCTTTGTCACTAAGTACATGTCCAAAGAATTCAATTTTATGTTGATTGAACTCACACTTTGCTCGGCATAGCGTCAAATTCTTTTCTCGTAAGTGTTGCAATGTTGCACGAAGAGCTTTGTCGTGTTCAGCTTGGGTACGGCCATAAACAATGATGTCATCAGACATGTTGTCAACATTAGATATATTTTGCAATACCTGGCTGATGATGTGCTGGAATGCCTCAGCAGCACTGTTGATACCAAAACTCAGGCGCTTGTACCTATACAGACCTCGATGTGTCGTAAACGTTGTGATGAAGCGACTCTCAGCATCAAATTCAAGCTGATGATAGCCCTTGTTGAATACAGTTGCACCATTCAAGCGGTAGATCATATCATCTACAGTCGGTGTAGGATGGCGTTCACGCATTATTGCCTTGTTGGGAACACGCATGTCTACACAAATGCGTATCTCATCTGGATTCTTCGGCTTTGGTGGAGTGACAATTGGGCTTACCCATGGTGTTGGGCCTGTTACTGGTTCAATGATATCTAGTTCCATCAGCCTATCCAGTTCGGCATCGACTTTCTTGCGAGTATGGAATGGTTGTCGGCGATGTGGTTGGGCAACTGGAATTACATCTGGGTTGATATGCAGATGTACTTTGCTATCAGTATAACAACCTATGGATTTAAATCGATCAGAAAATTCAGCAGCAATACCATCAACATTGTTTGCAGATTCCACTGCTACAGTATTAGAAAGCTGAAGTAGCCCCAATTTGGTTGAAGTCTTGTAACTGAGTAAAGACTCCTTTGCATTCCTAACAACATGGAATGTAGTAGTGAGCATTGCACTCTTTGACTTAATCTCTGCAGTGAAAGTTCCAATCACTGGCAAGGCTACCTTTGAAGCATAGGCAGTGGCTTTACCATTGTAGTTTTCTAGCTTTGGGAACTGTTTTTTAAATTTTTCATAGTGGCACTCAGCAATGGTGTCAATGTTTGATCCAGTGTCAATGAGAACTTTGAGACAAATACCAGCAATGTATACACATGTCTCTGGGTTGTTTGGAAGATCATTCCATTCTGTGATTGCTTGTACTCCATGAGTATAATCACATTCACTGTCATCTGAGACTGGTTGTAATGAAATGTTGTCTTGTACATTATTAACATTCTGGATATGAGGTGCAATATTGCGTTTACCACCTCGACCCCTATGACCTGAGCCTCGTACAGTGCTTTTATTCACTGACTGTGGTTTCTTGAGTGCAGACCGACACATAGCACCAAAATGACCTTGTTTTCCACACTCATAGCACTTCTTACCTTGAGCAGGACAAACATTATCTTGGTGTGGGTAGTCTCCTCCACAACTGTAACATTTATTGTTGACACCCTCTGATGTGGGTCGTTGTGACTGCTTGAGTCTTGTTCCTTGACACCAGTTGTGATGTGGTTCTCGGCTCAATTTACTGTTAGGTTTGGCATGATATCTTCTTTGATTACGATGTCCTCCCTGAACCTTACATACCTCATCACTGTTAGTAACAGTGGCAGAACCGTTGTTGGCACTGCACTCCATGACACGAGCATCACGTGCAGCATCTTCCATTCGACGAGCAATATCCAGTATCTTGGTAAGAGAACTGTCATCATCAACAAGTTGTAGAGCTCTTCGACGAAGACGTGTAGATGTGCATGTTTCAATTATTTGCTGTTTGATTTCTTTGTCAACATCAGCAAACTCACAATGGGCTGCTAAACCCTGCAGACGTGTTTGGTACTGATCAACGGTTTCATTAGAGAGTTGTCTGGCTCTCCTGAAATGCATAATTTCCATTGCAGTATTTTGCCTTGGTTTGAAATGTTCAGTTAATTTGGCTTTTGCAATGTCATAATCTTTGGCACCACCAGTGTCTTTCAGTGTGTCAAAGATGTCACAAACTCTATCACCTGCATAATGAAGTAGAAAGGCACACTTTCTTTCAGCACTTTTGATGTCAGAAACTATCAACAAATTTTCAAACCTTTTAAGCTATTTGACCCACCTCTGTGACAGGTTTGTCTGATCACAGTCAGGATCAAATGCAGGAAACTGAGGTATATTTGCCATTTTTACTGAATAAATGTAACTTATCACTTAAATGTTCCTCAGAATATTAAACACTTACTGCACTGTATATGTTAGTCAAGAATTCACTGTAATTACTTTAATTTTGCAAAGCACACAAGCATTTTAATGCAAAAGTTCACAACAGTGCACAATATAGCAGCAACTGACTTCTTACCTAGCCCTTGTGTACATGTGTTGTTCCTACTCACAGCAGCACAGCAGTTGGTACAGCAGTTGGTGCAGCAGTTGGTACAGCAGTTGGTACAGCAGTTGGTACAGCAGTCAGTTCAGTGTGAAGAATTTTGTAGCACGAAGCGTCGTTTCGTAACCAAAACATCAGATTTTGTACACATCAAAGCGTCGTTTCGTACACGGCGTCGGCAGATTCCTCAGATTCCTTAGAACACAGCTTCTTCAGTCAGCATATAGCTTGGGGTAGCACATAGCATTGGTTAGCACATAGCATTGGTTAGCACATAGCATCGTTTAGCACAAAGCATTGGTTAGCACACAGCATTGTGTATGGTGCTCACAGCACGACTTCTCCTTCCTCCTCTGGGCGAGACAGCATGCTCCTTCCTTGTTTGAAGTTGAACAAAATACCTGCTCTCCCAGTTCATCCTCGTCGCCAATGTGGTGTTTGTGTGTTACTGAGGAAGTCTTGGTTGTGGGGTTGATATAAAGCCATCGCTTGGTTACTGACTTTAATAGTTGAACTGATACATGACTAGTAGCTACCAAGCTTGGCGGGCGTCCTGTACGCTCTTGTTTACCTTCCCTGGCGTCTGCTCCGCCACACATACAAAACGGATGGTACCATTTTCTGTGAACATGACAGTGTTCAAGGCATGTAGTTAACCTAAGTGAGTGTCTGTTGGCCATGTGCTTCCAGTTTATATGTTTATGGGCCGTGTGTTTACTATGAGGTGGAGGATCACAATCGTGACGAGGTCGTCCCATCGGGTGTTGTAGCCCACATCAGATCTTGGGTTTGAATTCGTTGCAGCTTTTTGTTTGTGTTGGCTGACCTCTTCCATTGTGTTAACTTGACGTGGTGAGGGGGCTCACATACACTTCTCTGGGACCGGTGAGGGTTGTCCCGCCCCCTTTCCTGTCCCTCTTTGGGAGTTTTACGTACGAATGAACACAAACGTAGGGGGTTTTGTGAGTCAACGGCCCACACGCTGAAGGGATCGCCCGTGAATGGCTGCCCTAAGTGGATGGCTGGGTGTCCAGGCTAGGGTGAAAGGGAGAATGAGGTCTTTGCACCAGTGTAGGATAATGGACGAAGCAATAGGACTCTACTGTTTAAAAGGGGAAGCACTCCTGGGGTCGAAGAACCCCTTCCTGCACTGGCCCGCGCTTGGCCTCCCTGGCTGCCCTGGTAGGTGGTATCCCTTGGTTCCAGGCCCCAGACCTTTTACAATACATGATATATGGATACTGACACGACCTCTCTTACCCAGGCTCATGGGGTGGGTGACTAGGCCCCTGAGTCGGACTGTGATGGAAGATCGGGCTCTGTAGCCCCAGCTACATTGGGCCCAGACCGGACTACTCCCCACTCGCTCCCCTCCCTCCTCAGTGGTAGGGTCGAGTTCCCAGCCCCCAGCGATTACCACCCCATCCCCTGTCACGGCTCAGCCTCTTATTCTAACTACTGCGCCTTTTAACCCCTCTCTGGGGGTGCTCAACGCCGTCCCCGCCACGGCCGCACTCGCACGTTACCTTCCCATACTAATATGTACCACGCCTGACCTCCATCATCTGGTTTCCACTCCTCCTGACGAATTTTCCCTCCATAGGCACCTTGTTGATTAAGTAGATGTCTGTTACTTTCAACCCCACCATTTCGGTACACGTGTCATCGCTGCAGCTTCTAAGGATGCAGCTACCCACTTAGCCACAATGTACTGCATTGGGGAGACCCCTGTTCGGGTAAAAAAGAAATCGCTCAGTTAAATGTCAGTGTTGGCACTGTTCTCCTCCCACACCTTGTTGCAACTTTTTCTTATATTTCAGTGATAGGAACGTCAGTTCACTTGATGTTCCCAATTTTCTGATGGGAACATCAGACCAATTGGGAAGGAATCGGACGAGGGAGTGGGGAATGGTGGGGATGACGAGGGAATGGAAGTGAGAGATGACTACCAAATGAGGATATGCTAAAAATGACTGCCATGAGAATATTAAACATATCCCCGAAGCCCAAGGCCATTCTCTCCTCCAGTTGGACACGTTTACACTCTTCCCCCCCCCATATGGTTGTCGCGGTCAGCCCCTTCGAGTTGTCAAAGTCACCTTTGATAGTAGGACCCTTCCACCCTCTAATTCTTGCTGGTGCCAGATGCTCCATTCGCAAGTACAGTCCCTCTCCTAGACATTGCAATAGGTGCAGGAAGTGTGCGCATGGTGTCCTCAAATGCACAAGTACTGTGTATCTATGCCCCATGTGTGGGGACGATGGTCACTCAAAAGTTAGAGTGAAATTCTCCAGGCTCGCTGCCTCAATTGCGGTGAGTTCCACCCTACATTCTCCCGCTCTTGTATACACTACAAACATGAGGAAGTCGTCCTCAACTTGAAACACCTGGATCGTCAAAGGAATATTCGTGGATTTTATGCCAACTTCCATGAACTCCAATTGCTGATTACACCGTTTTCACCACTTTGTGTTTGTCTCCAGGAGACGATGCTTGGTGCTCGTTCTGGTCACTTTCGTGGTTATTACTTTCTTTCTTACCCCCCCCTCCACCCAAGCTCTTGCTGGGGCCCATAACTCTACTGCTCTCTTGATTCGTACTGATATTCCCTTCGTCCTTCCTACTGTTTCCATCCCCTATCCATTGTTCTGCTGCCCATGTTTGTGATTAAATGGTATACAGTCTGTTCCATTCACTTCCCTCTAAATGTCCCGCCTTCTCTTCCTGATCTTGAGCACCTCCTGGACTCCTTGCCACAGCCGGTGCTCCTGTTGGGTGATTTCAACTGTCGACATACCCTTTGGGGTGATGTTCTGACAAAGGCCGCCTTCTCGAACCGTTCGTCCTCTCTCTTTCCCTCTCTCTTCTGAATTATTTTGAACCGACCCATGAGGACTCTGGACCTCGCACCCTTTCCTGTCTTGATGTGTGTCTGCTCGTCGTCCCATTACTTAGATCTCACGTGGCGGGTTCTTGATGACCTCCATAACGGGGACCATTTCCCCATCCGTTTCCTTTTTCTATTTCCACCTTTCCCTCTCCTTCCCTAGGTGGCAGTTTGCCAAAGCCGACTGGAACCTATTCACCCTCCGTGCTACTCTCTCTGACCTCTCCTTGCGCCCTCCTCCTTGCGCCCTCCTCCTTGTGCCCTCCTCCTTGCATCCTCCTCCTTTTTTATGACACCGTCTTCGACGCTGCCCTCCGCTCTATTCCTCGCTCTTTCTCCTTGGGAAGTGAAGTGAATGCGGAAGTGCGTTCCCTGGTGGAATGCAGACTTTGCTCGGGCTGTCCGCTCTAAGAGTGCGGCATGGAAGAAACATCAACGCCGGCAGACGGTTGATTCTGTTATTTTGTTTCGGAAAGCAAATGCGGTGGCCCGTATGACCTTTCGTTCAGCTATGTGCAGGAGTTGGAAAGCTTATGTTTCCACCATTACGTCCGATACTCCTCTGCCGCAGAGCTGGAAGAAGATCCGTAAGATTGTGGTAAGTTCGTTCCAGACATCTCGCCGGTTCTTCAACTCTGTACTACTCTTGTGGCGGAACCAGTGCAGATCACAACCGAACTGGGTTACCACTTTTCTACTGTTAGCTTTGGTTCTCATCTTCCTTAATCCTTACTTCTTTGTAAGCCCGTTTTTGAATCTCATCCCTTAGATTTCCGCACTTATCTCCGCCTTACCTATTACGATCCCTTCGCTTTTTCTGAACTTCAGTCTGCCCTGGCCCTCTGTGCTTGTACGGCAGCGGGCTCGAATGACATTCATTATGAGATGCTTCGCCATCGCCCTCCTAGCACGTGTCAGTATTTACTGAGTCTGTATAACCAGGTCTGGAAGTAGTCGTCAGTCCCTGAGATTACATTTTGAAATGTAATCATGAAATTACAACGGCTCGATGCCGTTGTAATTTCTCTTTGGTAACCGGGGTTTCTCGGGACATCCCCTAAGGACGTCCGTCCTATTGCCCTCACGATCTGTCTGCAAACTCTTTGAGCATTTGGTAAATGTTCGTCTGATGTGGTTCTTGGAAGACCATCACCACCTCTCTCCATCTCAATTTGGTTTTCGCAAGTGCCGCAGCACAACTGATGTCCTGGTGAACTTGGAGGTCTATATTCGTACTGCTTTTGCTGCGAAGACCTCCGATGTTGCTGTCCTCTTTGACCTGGAAAAGGCTTATGACACAACCTGGAGATATTATATTCTGTCCCAACTTCGTTCTTTTGGCCTTCGTGTAATCTCCCTCTCTTCCTCCAAAGCTACCTCTCTCATCGTTCCTTTAGTCAGGCTTGGTACCACTCTCTCTGTCTCTTATCGACAGTATGAAGGTGTACCCCAAGGTACTGTTCTGAGCACTACTCTTTCTGGTTGCTCTGAATGGTCTCCTTTCCTCCATTCCTTCTGGCATCTTCTCCGCTCTTTATGTCGGCGATCTTTCTCTTTGCTGTCGTGATGGTGATTCGCCTTTCCTTCAACGGCGGCTTCAACTTGCGATTGATGCCGTGTCATCTTTGGTCACCAATCATCTCGTAAGGGGTCTCTGCAACTAAGACTTGTGCTATGACTTATACTCGAAAGCATGTCGCCCTTCGTCCTTCTTTGTCGCGTTATGGTCTTCCCCTTGTGTACAAAGATTCTGAGAAGATTTTGGGGTTAATCTTTGACACTCGTTTGTCTTGGTCGCCCCATATCCCTTACCTTCGTGTTGAAGGCTCTAAGGTCCTTAACCTACTTAAGGTTCTGTCTTATAATTCTTAAGGAGAGGATAGGCATTCGCTCCTCTCTTTGCATTCCTTTCTCATACTGTAAACTCGATTTTGGTTGCCCTGCTTACTCTTCTGCTTCTCCTTCTCTTCGCCGTCTTGAACTTTTGCACCATACAGGGCTGCGCCTCAGGTCTGGTGTCTTTCGTTCGACTCCTGCCCTCAGCTTATACGTTGACACTGGTTTCCTGTCTCTCCAGGACCGCCGAGATCGATACTGTTTTTGCTACCTTGCGCGGTCTTTACAACACCCTCACATTCGCCTGTGTCGTGCTCTGATGTTTTCCCCCTCTTGTTACCCTTCACCACCTCCCTCTTTCTGTTCGGTTTTCTCGCCTGCAAAATTCTCTTTAGATTAGTATCACTAATATTTCTCCATTTTGTTCATTCCTTGCCCCTGTGGTGGGTCCCCTTCCTCAATATTGCAAATCGCTGACTCACATCACTAAAGCTTTTACCCCTTCTACAGTTCTGAAACGTCTTTTCTTTGAAAACTTTTCTTGACATTACCGCTCAGTCTCTATCTTCGCCGATGGGTCAAAGTCTGCAGACAGTGTAGGCTACTGTTTTCCTGACCACATCTATATGTGTCGCCTGCCTCCGGAGACTAGCATCTTCACGGCAGAACGTTATGCTATTCTCTCTGCTCTTCGTCTCCTGCTTTCTCGCTGTCAATCCTCCTTTGTGGCTGTAGATGACTCGCAGTGCCCGCATGGCTCTGGAGTCATTTAATCCAGTCCATCTGGTGGTCGTCGAGATTCAACAGTAGATTTAAATCAATTCAGTTTTGCTGGGTTCCCAACCATATTGGTGGCTCTTTAAATGAGCATGCGGCTGCAGCCGCAAAGGAAGCTATTCGCACTTGTTCCATCTCTCATAAATGTATTCCTTATTCCGACTTTTACCCAGTTATTCATTCCTGCATCCTTGCCCGTTGGCAGGGTTGTTGGTCTTCTGTTACTGGTAACAAACTACATACTCGTAGTGCGTCCCTGTGGCCTTCCTCATACCACTGTAACAGACGATGGGAAACAGCTCTGGCAAGGTTGCGTATTGGCCATACGTGCTTAACTCACGTACACTTAATGGAGCGCCGCCCTACTCCTTATTGTCCAAACTGCATTGTCCCTCTTACAGTTGTGTATATCCTTGTTGAATGTCCTGACTTCCAGGACGAGCACGTGTCTTGCTCTCAGACCGTCCCCCGCGGTCACTTATCCCTCGATAGATTTCTTGGTGAATCGGATCCTTTTGATATCGCTCGCCTGATGCGTTTCTGTTTTCATATTGGCATCCTCAGTGATATTTAGCGCCCTCTGATTATTCCATACATTTGATGGTGTTACATAGCCTTCCTGACTTGGTGCCTTCTTTGATAATTACTTACTTGTGTTGGCTGAGAGCATTAGGGACATTGGGGTGTATGTTATGTGAGGACGAATGAGGGCTTTTGCCAAGTGTAGCTTTTTTGGTGCGTTGGTGTTCGTGTCTGCATAGTCGAAGAAGGGAATTTTTGCTTTGGCGTATTTTGGCCACCCGAGTCATTCAAACATCTGCCACTACCCTGGATCTCTTATGGACTAATATAACAGCTTCCCTTACATCTGGGATAATCTATGACAGAACAACTGACCACTATCCTCATAGCAAACATGGACACAGCACCACCAGAAAGCAGGAAACTCTCATTCAGGCTACACAGTGAATCAGCTTTAGGCAATCTTTCTAATGCACTTCACAATATTAACTGGGAATCTGAATTTAATAATACACAGGATATAAACTCATTAACTAACCTCTTTCTCTCCAAAACTCTAAGCCTCTACAACACTCACTGTCCCCTCCTTACCAAACAAGTAACTGATAACAGAAAAAATAACCCATTACTCACAAGTAGCATAATGAAATCAATCAACAAAAAACATGAATATGAAAAGAAATTTAGGATTGGCCTAGTTACAAAGGAAGTAGTTAAGAGGTACTCATCAGTGCTTACTAGTATCATAAGAAAAGCTAAATTTTCATATTATGAGACTGGATTCAAAGCAAAAGGCAACATGAAAAGCACATGGAAAACCATCTCTAATATCCTAGGAACTAAACAACACTCCCACAACCAGATAACACTCTTTAAGGATGGCCTTACACCGTCATCTGATTTAGAAATGGCGAATGAATTTAATAGCTTCTTTTCATCGGTTGGTGCTAACCTTGCCAGTAAAATCCCACAGATTCAGACACATATCAACACATATCTCTCAGGCAGCTATCCAAACTCTCTTCTCCTCTCACCAGTCAGCCCGACAGATGTTGTGTCCATCATACACTCACTAAAAACCAAAGCTGGGAACATCAGTGAAATCCCATCCATTGTATACAAGAGCGCCTTCCACGCCCTTGTGCCACCTATAGCTCTGCTGTTCAGCAAATCCCATGAGTGTCATACCTTCCCTGATATCCTTAAAAAAGCAAGAGTAACGCCAGTTCATAAAGGAGGTAATCTGGCAGACATAAACAATTATAGACCAATATCAAACCTACCCATACTATCAAAAATATTTGAAAAAATTATCTACAAACAGCTCTACTCCTACCTCGTAAAATTTGACATTCTTAGACCCTGTCAGTTTGGCTTCCGCTCCCAAAAGAGTACCAACGATGCAATTATTAGTCTCCTTGATATAATTTACTCAGCCCTTGACAAAAATGAGTTTCCAATTGAACTCTTCATTGAGCTGAGAAAGGCCTTTGATACTGTTAATCACAATTACCTCTTACGTAAACTCCATCATTATGGAATTCGAGGCCATACAGTGGACTATATCCAATCCTATCTTTGTGATAGACACCAATGTGTAGCCATCAATAATATAACCTCTCCCACTCTACCAATAACCGTTGGAGTGCCACAGGGCAGCATTTTGGGACCTCTCTTATTTCTTATTTACATCAAGATCTGCCTAATGTCTCTAACATTCTGAAACCTATTTTGTTTGCTGATGATACTATCCTCATCTACTCTAACCCCAACCCACATACACTAAATAATGTTGTTAATAATGAACTAAAAAAAGTCCACTTATGGATGTCAACCAACAAACTAACACTTAACATAGAAAAGACCTACTACATCTTATTTGGAAGCAAATCTACAAATGCAATTCAGCTTCAGATAGACAATGTAAACATTAGCAATAAAAATGATGGAAAGTTTCTTGGCCTATTCCTAGACAAGAGACTCAACTTCAGTACCCACATACAACACATAACTAAGAAAGTCTCTAAAACAGTTGGTATACTCTCCAAAATCAGATATTATGTACCTAACTCTGCTCTCATCTCTCTATATTATGCACTAATCTATCCCTATCTTAATTATGGTATCTGTGCATGGGGTTCAACTACTGCAAACCACCTCAAGTCCATCATTACCCAGCAAAAACCTGCTATCAGAATAATAACAAATTCTGCTTTCAGACAACACTCAGCCCCCTTGTTTAACTCCCTAAACATGCTAAACATAATCTCACTCCACAAATTCTCTTGTGTCAACTACATTTACAAAACCCTGTTCTTAAATGCAAATCCTGTTCTGAAACTCTCCCTGGACAGATGAACTAGGACCCATTATCACCACACCAGAAATAAATATCTCTTTGATATCCCCTGAGTCAAACTTAATTTGTGTAAACACTCTATGCAAATAAAGGGACCCAGTCTATGGAACTCACTCCCTATTGAATTGTAAAGTTGTCCAACATTTGCATCATTCAAAAACAATACTAATAAGTACCTAATTTCATCTTCATAGTTTTTTACCTTTTGCTTTAAAACTGCACTGTATCTATTGCTACCCAATCTCCCAATGTTTATGTACCCAATCTGAACATCTTTATCATTGCGATCATTGCTGTCTTCTTATATGTGCTGTCAATCTGCTGTATGGTGTCTATTAATCTTGTTTAAATTACCAATCAAGCTGTCAATGTAATCAATCAGAGCTTTAATATACCAATGTGCTTTAATATACTTACTAATCTCTCACATCTCATTTTTTTTCTTGCAATGTATTTGTTATCATTTTATTAATTCTGATAGAATTTACCTACTTAAAATTATCTGTTAGATTAAGGACCTGCCCGAAACGCTGCGCGTACTAGTGGCTTTACAAGAGTGTAATTACTGTATCATGCTATGTATTCTCACAAACCCAATGTACCTTCTTGTATATAAATAAATAAATAAAAAATTAATAATTAAGTTTGCGTGCAGTGTATTTCAAAGTTATTGTCACGATTTAGGCCGAGTATTGTAGTGTTTTTGGTGACGGGAATATATGTTGGGGTTGGTGATTGCGAGTAGAGTTTGTCAAGTATTGTGTTAGCACGTTTCTTGTAGATGTATTATGTGATGGTGGATTTAATGTGGTTCGACTGTATTTACCAGTCGCGCTTTTATGTAAGTGCGACTGGTGGGAGCCTTGTGGGACCCCTGAGTGATGAGAGAAGTAGTGAGAGTGGAAGCTCAGAAAGCGAATCCTCATCTGTCGGTCGTCCAAGTAATTGCAGAGTAGTTTCTTAGTGTTCAGGGCAGGTCAGAGTTGTTAGACATTTTGTTAAAGTCCCTCGTGCCATACCCTGTCGAAGGCCTTTTTTTTTTTTTTTTTTAAGATATATACAAGAGTTGTTACATTCTTGTACAGCCACTAGTACGCATAGCGTTTCGGGCAGGTCCCTGGAATACGATCCCCTGCCGCGAAGAATCGTTTTTTCATCCAAGTACACATTTTACTGTTGCGTTAAACAGAGGCTACAGTTAAGGAATTGCGCCCAGTAAATCCTCCCCGGCCAGGATACGAACCCATGACATAGCGCTCGTGGAACGCCAGGCAAGTGTCTTACCACTACACCACGGAGACCATTTACGTCTCGAAACAGACAGAAGACTCAGACTCGACTCAAAACAAAGACTCGAAACAAAGACTCGACGTCTTTGGTCACTAGTGCTGTCTTGCGGCATTTTTTCTGGTTGATTAGTATGTAGTTAAGCACTATTATAGGAGCATCGTGCGTCGACCTGTGGGACAAGAAGTCGAACTGTCTTTCATTTAGTAGGTCATTGTCATCAAGATGTTGTCTAAGTCTGAGGTTTACTGGATGCTCGAAAACCTTCCCAAGCGTTTCAAGTAGGTTGATTGGTCGGTAGTTTTTGGGGTCATTATGTGGTTTTCCTGGTATTGGGATGAGAATAGCAGTTGCTTTTTAAGAGTTGAGAAAATTATCTGGAACAAGGGAGGCATTATTGAGAGCAATCAGGCTGTTGATAAGCGTCATAGGGAGGCGTCTAATGAGTTCATGGCCTATACCCGAGGCCTCCGGGGCTCTGTTGGGGGGGGGGGGGCGTAAGTAGCATTATCTTGACCTCTCCTGGTGTCAGCGGTTCTGAAGTGCAGTTGGCTGTGTAGGTGAAAGATTATCTGCCAGTGTTGCCGGAAAACTTGTATGACCTCTGCCGAGTCAGTGATGTTTCTGTCGTTGGGAGTAAGTGATTTGTTTGAAAGTGGTGTAGTTGTTTACCCAGATTTTTTTAATGAATTTACAAAATTCTTAAGGGTTTATATTTGTGCTGTGTATTTGTAAATTTTGTTTATTTTATAAATAACTAGCAGTACCCGGCCACGTGTTGCTGTGGCTCTGCATCACATGTGCGTTGCTGAGCCACAGCATCCTTCCCTGTCCCCCAGTCTTCCCCACCATTCCCCTCTCACCAGTCTCCTTGGCCTCCCAAACATTCCCAACTCCCCCATCCCCTCTTCCTTCCCACCATGCCCCACTTCCCTCCCACAATGCCCCACTCCCCTGTCCCTTTGTCCTCCCAACCATTCTCCATTCCCCCATCCCCTCGTCCCCACCATCCCAAACTTCCCTGTCCCCTCGTCCTGTCCTCCCATTACTCCCTCTCTTGTCCCCTCGTCCTCCCCACCATCTCTCACTTCCGTCCTCTCGTCATCACCACCATTCCCCCTCCCTCGTCCGATGCCTTCCCAAATGGTCTGATGTTCCCATCAGAAATTGGGAACATCAAGTGATCTGATGTTCCAATAACTGAAATATAAGAAAAAGTTAAAAAATGAAATGAAAATATGAAAAAATAAAAAAAATAAAACATACCCACGAAATGAACGGTATGGTAAACAACACAGCTCAATTCCACTGCAATTCACACAAAATAATCAAATCAAAATGTATGAAAATTCAATTTATCAATGCAATCAGAAACATTGAAATGGAATTGTAACATATTTAGTATAGCATGTGTGTTGCTCTTACGTGCAACAGATGGCGCTGTTTTCCAAGAAAAACGGTTATACCTGCCATAGGTATGGCATCTCTACTTGTACTTACTCTACTTGTACTATGGCAAACAACACAGCTCAATTCCAACACAATGTCACACAAAATAATTCAATAAAAAAAAATAATTGAAATCTATGAAAATAAAATTTATCGATGCAATCGGAAACATTGAAATGGAATTACTGGCATATTTAGTGTAGCGTGCATGTTGCTATTATGTGCAACAGATGGCGCTGTTTCTCAAAAACGCATGTTTTTACCTGTCACCGGGGTGGAATCTATATAGTAGGTATATAAAAAGATACACCTATTCAAATGCAATATTGTCAAAATTTCAAAGCAATCGGTGAAGGACTTTCGGTTACATCGTGTGTGGCTCTTACGACCAACAGATGGCGCTGTTTTTCAAAAAAGCATGTTTTTTCCTGTCACAGGTGAGCCATGTATATAGTAGATATATAAAAAGATGTGCCTATACGAATGCAATGTTTTCAAAATTTCAAAGGAATCGGTAAAGAGGTTTCAGAGATTTCCCTCACATGAAAAACACGTGTAAACCAGAATTTTTCTGAAAAAGCATTTTTTTGTACCGTCACAGACGTGACATCTATATAGTATGCATATAAAAATCTGCTCTGATGCGAATGGAACATTGTGTGAAAATTTCAAAGCAATCGGTAAAGAACTTTCTGAGATTAGCGGTTATGCACAAACGAACACTTCCATTTTTATTTATATAGATAAAAAACTAGGCGTGTCCAGTGCTTGGTGTGATCATTGACCAGACTATTGAGTATATTATTACAGAGTATAGTGAGGCCCAAGAGTACTTGGCCATGTCTGTGCTGGTTTTGTATGAATCTGTTTTGGTAGTGTGTGATAAGTCTCCTGGATCGTATGGAAGGGGTAAACGAGTACCTTCTCCTGTGGGTGATGAGCGGTGTTGTTGCAGCCGCTGCTTGTGACTGCATTGTATAAGGTGTAGTTGGGTGTCAATGTCCTCGGGTGTTTTGTCATCATGTGTGAATGTTTGGTCTGGGCAGTATTTACAATATGCAAGAGACAGTTAATAGCTCTGTTGTATGCAAAACGTGGGAGACCCTGTATGAAGATTTGTGTGTGTGTGTGTGTGTGTGTGTGTGTGTGTGTGTGTGTGTGTGTGTGTGTGTGTGTGTGTGTGTGTGTGTGTGTGTGTGTGTGTGTGTGTACTCACCTAGTTGTACTCACCTAGTTGTGTTTGCGGAGGTTGAGCTCTGGCTCTTTGGTCCCGCCTCTCAACCGTCAATCAACAGGTGTACAGATTACTGAGCCTATCGGGCTCTGTCATATCTACACTTGAAACTGTGTATGGAGTCAGCCTCCACCACATCACCCCCTAATGCATTCCATTTGTCAACCACTCTGACACTAAAAAAGTTCTTTCTAATATCTCTGTGGCTCATTTGGGCATTCAGTTTCTACCTGTGTCCCCTTGTGCGTGTTCCCCTTGTGTTAAATAGACTGTCTTTATCTACCCTATCAATCCCCTTCAGAATCTTGAATGTGGTGATCATGTCCCCCCTAACTCTTCTGTCTTCCAGCGAAGTGAGGTTTAATTCCCGTAGTCTACCCTCGTAGCTCATACCTCTCAGCTCGGGTACTAGTCTGGTGGCAAACCTTTGAACCTTTTCCAGTTTAGTCTTATCCTTGACTAGATATGGACTCCATGCTGGGGCTGCATACTCCAGGATTGGCCTGACATATGTGGTATACAAAGTTCTGAATGATTCTTTACACAAGTTTCTGAATGCCGTTCGTATGTTGGCCAGCCTGGCATATGCCGCTGATGTTATCCGCTTGATATGTGCTGCAGGAGACAGGTCTGGCGTGATATTAACCCCCAAGTCTTTTTCCTTCTCTGACTCCTGAAGAATTTCCTCTCCCAGATGATACCTTGTATCTGGCCTCCTGCTCCCTACACCTATCTTCATTACATTACATTTGGTTGGGTTAAACTCTAACAACCATTTGTTCGACCATTCCTTCAGCTTGTCTAGGTCTTCTTGAAGCCTCAAACAGTCCTCTTCTGTTTTAATCCTTCTCATAATTTTAGCATCGTCCGCAAACATTGAGAGAAATGAATCGATACCCTCCGGGAGATCATTTACATATATCAGAAACAAGATAGGACCGAGTACAGAGCCCTGTGGGACTCCACTGGTGACTTCACGCCAATCGGAGGTCTCACCCCTCACCGTAACTCTCTGCTTCCTATTGCTTAGATACTCCCTTATCCACTGGAGCACCTTACCAGCTACACCTGCCTGTCTCTCCAGCTTATGTACCAGCCTCTTATGCGGTACTGTGTCAAAGGCTTTCCGACAATCCAAGAAAATGCAGTCCGCCCAGCCCTCTCTTTCTTGCTTAATCTGTGTCACCTGATCGTAGAATTCTATCAAGCCTGTAAGGCAAGATTTACCCTCCCTGAATCCATGTTGGCAATTTGTCACGAAGTCCCTTCTCTCCAGATGTGTTACCAGGTTTTTTCTCACGATCTTCTCCATCACCTTGCATGGTATACAAGTCAAGGACACTGGCCTGTAGTTCAGTGCCTCTTGTCTGTCGCCCTTTTTGTATATTGGGACCACATTCGCCGTCTTCCATATTTCTGGTAGGTCTCCCGTCTCTAGTGACTTACTATACACTATGGAGAGTGGCAAGCAAAGTGCCTCTGCACACTCTTTCAGTACCCATGGTGAGATCCCATCTGGACCAACAGCCTTTCTAACATCCAGATCCAGCAGGTGTCTCTTGACCTCCTCTCTCGTAATTTCGAACTCCTCCAAGGCCACCTGGTTTACCTCCCTTTCTCCTAGCACAGTGACCTCACCCTGTTCTATTGTGAAGACCTCCTGGAACCTCTTGTTGAGTTCCTCACACACCTCTCTGTCATTCTCTGTATACCTGTCCTCGCCTGTTCTAAGTTTCAATACCTGTTCTTTCACTGTTGTTTTCCTTCTGATGTGACTGTTGAGTAGCTTTGGTTCGGTCTTGGCTTTGTTTGCTATATCATTTTCAAAATTTTTCTCTGCTTCTCTTCTCACCCTGACGTACTCATTCCTGGTTCTCTGGTATCTCTCTCTGCTTTCTGGTGTTCTGTTATTCCGGAAGTTCCTCCACGCCTTTTTGTTCAGTTTCTTCGCTTGAATACATGCCCTATTATACCATGGATTCTTCTGTTGCTTCTCGGATTTTTCCCTTTGGGCCGGGATGAACCTGTTTACTGCCTCCTGACACTTTTGGGTAACATAGTCCATCATACCCTGTACAGACTTGTCTCTGAGGTCTGTGTCCCAAGGTATTTCACTTAGGAAACTTCTCATCTGTTCATAATTCCCCTTTCGGTATGCCAGCCTTTTGATTCCTAGTTCTTTTTGGGGGGAGATAAGTCCTAGTTCTACCAGGTACTCAAAGTTCAATACACTGTGGTCACTCATTCCCAAGGGCGCTTCCATCTTAACTTCCCTTATATCCCATTCATTTAGGGTAAATATCAAATCAAGCATTGCTGGTTCATCTTCTCCTCTCATTCTTGTTGGTTCTTTGGTGTGCTGGCTTAGAAAGTTTCTTGTTGCCACGTCCAGCAGCTTAGCTCTCCATGATTCTGGTCCTCCATGCGGGTCTCTGTTCTTCCAATCTATCTTCCCATGGTTGAAGTCTCCCATAATTAGTAGTCCAGATCCATTCCTGCTAGCAACAGAAGCTGCTCTTTCTATTATGTTAATGGTGGCCATGTTGTTTCTATCATATTCCTGTCTAGGTCTTCTGTCATTTGGTGGTGGATTATATATGACTGCGACTATAATTTTTTTCCCTCCATTTGTTACAGTACCTGCTATGTAGTCACTGAAACCTTCACAGCCTTGAATATCCATCTCCTCAAAATCCCAGCCTTTTCTTACCAGCAGAGCTACACCACCCCCACCTCTTCCTTCCCTCTCTTTCCTCATAACATAATAGTCCTGTGGGAACACTGCATTTGTTATCGTTTTCGTGATCTTTGTTTCTGTGAGGGCTATTATGTCTGGGTTTTCCTCTAGTACCAGTTCTCCAAGCTCATTTGCTTTATTTGTAATTCCATCTATGTTAGTGTACATCGCTTTGAGGCTCACTTTCTTCTGTCCCTTCTCAAATCGCCTCCTTGGTGAGTGTTCTGCTGGTGGGGGAGGCTGTTCCATGGGTGTGAGGACCTGTGAGGTGGATAACAGGGTCTCAGAGGATACTGGGATGAGGGGCGTGGGATCCAGTGAAGGGGGAGGGACAGGAAGGGTATAGGGTGAAAGGGGAGGGAGGACGGGAAGGAAAGGGGGGGAGGGAGGACTCGGGAGGAGGGGAGGGGTAGAAGGGTGGGGATTGGGTGTGGGAGGAGGGGGATTTGGCTGAACATTTCAGTGGGGGCAGGGAGGGTTTGGGGTAGGGGAGTTTTCTATGCAGAGGAGGGAGGCGGGGTTGTCCTCCCTTCTGGTGTTACTGGGTAGCTGGTTGTGGGTTCCCCCCTCGCCTCTGGGGGTGTTGTGTTAGGAGCTGTGACTTCCTGGTTTTCCCCTCTCGCCCTGCGCCTCTTCCTTGCTTCTGCCGCCACGGCTCTCTCCTCGCTTGTCATGTCTCTCTGGAGTAATACATTTTTTAATTTTCCCACGTTTTTCAGGGAGCTTCCTTCCTTGTGTGTGTGTGTGTGTGTGTGTGAGAGAGAGAGATATGGAGGGTGACAGGAATGTGGTCCGAGCCTATGAGGGGGTAGGAAGTTGTGTGGTGTAGGTGGGTGCCTGATCTATTTGTGAATATGAAGTCAGGTCGCCCGAAGCCGTTGTTAGCATAGGACGTGTGGATGTCTGGTCCCAGGAACGTTAGTCGTTTTACAGGTATATTTGGTGGAGATTATGTCCGTGCTGGTTTGGAGTGTTGTGGTGAAAAGTGGGGTGTTTAGCGTTGAGGTTAGCCATCATGATGACGGGGACGTTGGTGTAGTTGAAGAGTCTATTCAAGTTATATTGTGGTATGTTGGTGTTAGGACGATTGTAGGTGGTACTAATAATGATTGATTCAGAGTGTGAGTAAAATGTTATGGCCTGAAGTGTCAGAATTGCCATAATGGCTCAATAATTTTGTCTGTGTTTGATGAGTATGACAATTCCATCGTGTGCTTCATCCGGTGACTGGTTTGTAGTGTATCCGTAGTGACGGATTATGTGAGCGTTTGTGTCGCACCTGGTGTTTAATAGTGGCACGTCTGGTTGGTCAGTCTCAATGAAATCCGCCACTACGTATCGAATGTTCGATATTGTATGTTTGAACAAACACCCCCGTATGTTCTGTCATTTAATTGTTATTTTATACATCTTCGTTACAGTGTTATGTGTAAGCTCGTACAGTATCTGTGTGGTCCAAACGCATGTCGGCTGTCGTGACGATGGGTAAGGAGTCGGTAGAGGGGGGCTATTGTGCGATGCACGACATTGCCCTGTTTGATGAGGGCCCTGAGAGGGGCCCAAGGTTGAGCACGTGACGGACCTCGGCGCTATCTACGATCCAGATGCCGAACTATAGCAGTTGACCCTCCCATTAATCGTAGTTTCCCATCTTCTAGTTGGCTAGGCTGGAAGGTGACGACCAATCAGGGCCCGACAACGGAAATCAGTGAAGCAGACTTTGGAAGACCTGAGGGTGGGCTAGTTGAGCGTTGTGGACTTTACTCCTGGAGGGATTAGCCAGTGAAGCTAGGTGAGTGCTGTGGACTTTACTCCTGCAGGGATTAGCCAGTGAAGCTAGGTGAGTGCTGTGGACTTTACTCCTGGAGGGATTAGCCAGTGAAGCTAGGTGAGTGCTGTGGACTTCACTATTGGAAGGTGCTAGCCTGTGGGGCTAGGTGAGCTCTTTGAACATTTCCGGATGAGCAATGCGAGTGCGCAAAGGAAAAGGGGGGGGGCATTTGAAGGACTGCTCCATAACGGCAGCTAGAGTAAGGACTAGTGGTGCCCTGAAGACCTGTCAGAGGCATAGTACCAGTCATCCGTGAAGCAGGCTAGCGTGAGGGTTAGTAACGCCGCTCAGGATGACCTCACATATAAACTTGTACATATTATGGTGAAGGGTAAAATAACGGGTAATTTTAAGTGCTTTTATTTTTATTTACCTTAAACATTACACTATATTTCCGCCAAGGTTAGTCCTCTGAACTTGAGTAGGATCATAGTTTAAAAAGAACCCAGTTACGAAGGGTTCGTAATAGGGCACCTCTCACAGAAGTTTGTCCTGTGGTGTGTGGTAGACCATCGTGTTCGTGGGGTCCCTTAAGAAGATTCTCCTCGGGTTCGTGAATGAGGTGGAAGGTCTCTCTTGGTGTGGTGGGTATGATGGTTGTCTGTGGTTGTGTGTTTTCCAAGAAATCCGTTGATGGGGGATGGGGCGATAGGGACCTCATTTGTCTGTGTGCCTACTGGATGGGTAGATATTGGCGTGTCCGGTGATATTGGCATAACCTAGTGAGAAACGGACTTCGACGATGTCATCTGAGAGGCAAAGCTCAAGGCATCCAATACTGTGGGGTTGCCGCGTCCTCTGTGTTGTTGGACTTTCGCTGCTGCCAATGCACGTGCCTCGGCTCCATAACCTCCCTAAAGGCTAGACTGTAGACTCACTCCTGCTTCACTGCTAGACTGTTGCTGCTGTCAATACTAGTCGCGCGCCTTGGGACCAGACACAAATTTGTTATGCATACCAAGAGGTAACTGAAGCATTCAGCAGGCCACTTGGCGTAATAATTAATTCCTTTATAAAAATGGGAGAACTTCCTGACTGAAGGAAAATGGCTAATGTGGTATCAATATACAAGAAATGGGGAAGACAAACTATTACACAGAATCACATTAGTAACAAGTACTGCCTGCAAGTTGCTAGACAGATAGTAAGAGAGGCTGGCGTAACAGGAAAAGTTCTAAGGTGGGTCAGAGAATCTTTCAAGAAGGAAGCAAAAGGACAGAGACATCAGAGTGGAGAGAGGTTACAAGTGGAGCACCACAAGGTTCCGTTCTAGGTCCCATATTGTCTCTAATTTGTCAATCGCCTAACAGGAAATTGGATCCTTCATACCAGTATTTCAGATGACGCAAAGCTGACGAGAAGAAAGGACAGTGAGAGTTTGAGGTATTTAATTAATCAGATTTGGACATAATTCAGAAATGTCCTGGAAAAAATGGCTGCCTAATTTTAACCCAGCCAAATGCAAAGTTACGAAAAATGTAACAAGCGTATTAACACCAGCAATATAGGAAAAAATGAAAAAACAATTTCTTAAAACAGGAGAGTCCTGGTAGTTAACATAACCCCATTTGTAATGCCAGAAGTCCACATTAGCAGAATAACAGCTGCATAATGTCATACTGAACACCTTGCGTGCATCCTTCCGAAAAATTGAAAAGTGGGCTATTTTAGGCCTTATATACAGCGAAGGTGAGACCTGCACTTCGATAGGCATTCACAACATGGCACTCTTGTCTAAAAAAAGACCATAATAAACTAGAAAAAGTTCAAAAATATATAAAGACTCGTTCTTGAGTTGAAGGGCGTAAAATACGAGGAAAGATTGTGGGAACTCCTCCTTACCACACTTGAGGAAAGGAGAGATAAGGAAATATGATAACAATATGCAAGATTCTAAGGGAATTTGACAAGGTAGACGAGGCAGTATTTTTCAAAGCTAGGAACAGAAACAAGGGTTTGTAGATAAAAACTAGAGGCCAATGAGTCACAAGGACGTCAGAGAGATCTTTTTCAATGTTAGAGCTGTCAATTTACTGGTGAGATGTTAAGGTCGTTGAAGCTTGTTCAGTTAAATGTTTTATATATAGATATGATAAAGTTGTGTGACAGGAGACGGTTCAATAATCTAAAAATGTTTAGATCACGAGGGTCTAGGAGCCTTGCTAGCAGCCTTCCCTAGGTAGGAGGTGCATATGTAGTTATGACAAAGAAAAAATAGTTCTTTAATCGGTAAATTAGACACTCGAAAATTAGAAAGGTGGAGTCCACGAGGTAAGAGTTGGACCCTACTCACACAGTAAATACATATATATACATACAGAACGCTGAGCACCGTAACAGGTTGCTGTACCTGGCCCCTGGCCTAGAACCCCCCCCCCCCCCCCCCCCTCGAAATAGTTACAGAAGGCGTTATGGAGCTTCCAAGCTACTAGGTGGGTGTGGTAGTGGGTTTAATGTCAAGTAGTGAAGTATGTGCTTTTAATACATACTCACACTTGCTCATACTTCACTTTAATATAAATAAACTCTATTAATATTGAAGTGACTTAATTTGTAATTTACTTGAATGTGAGGCGGACTTATGTCAGGTGAGGCGAATGACGTCACAGGTAGTTGACCCATCAGGCCAAGCTAGTCAAGAGGCGCGGCGGGCAGTGTGGCGCGGGCCGGCGTGGGGAGAGGTGCTGCTCAGCGCCCGCCTCATTGGTTTTACTAAATTAGTCACCTGGACAGTCCTGTGCATGAGGTTACCTGCGTCAGGCTTACAGGCAAGTTACTCTAGATGATCAGTAGTTTTATCACATTGTGTTCTGTTGGTAGAATAGTCTATATTTCCTGATTGTCTAAATAAGAATAGTTAAAAGATGTTAAGGCTTTATTTAAAGTAATTAAATTAGCTCTGGTTTACTCATTTGTAAATATAATGATATTGAGAAATATACCTGTTTATTAGTAGACTTTTATCTGGATTAGGATTTTCGATGATTATTAAAACAAAATTCTACTTTAAAACGATTGCTATGTAATAAACTGTTCCACAACAGCTGCTAGAGTGTCAACTTTATAGTGAAATTTACTGTTTGATAAAAAGTAGGTAAAAAAAGTTAAAAAAATTATTGTAGTTAAATTCAAGCAGTTATGTTTCTTGTGAACTATCGGATTTCAATCCTTGAAATATGGACCAAAGACTTTTAATCTAGCAAGCGTCACATCCCCTCCCCCCCCGCCCATCCTATGTGAATGAAACTAGCCATCCTGAGTCAGTGTCGTCCACGCTGCAGCCAACCCCAGAGACGCCATAATTAACATTAACGTCCTGTGTAACCAAGTACTATATTGTGTCCAATATAAGTAAATATTAATGTATATTTAAATTGTGTATAGGTCTGATAGTTGTTGAAGGAAACAATAGCACGTGAGTGTATTACAAACTGTCTCCCTCCCCTAATAAATAATATATAATAGGTCACAAATCAAAAACTCTTAAGTACAGTCAGTGTTAAAATGTAAACTGTTGTGGGTCGGTGCAGGAACGAGCATAGACTGAGGAAAAGTTAAATGTACTCGCCTAGCTGTACTCGCCTAGTTGTGTTTGCAGGGGTTGAGCTCTGGCTCTTTGGTCCCGCCTCTCAACCGTCAATCAACTGATGTACAGATTCCTGAGCCTACTGGGCTCTTGTCATATCTACATTTGAAACTGTGTATAGAGTCAGCCTCTACCACATCACTTCCTAGTGCATTCCATTTATTAACTACCCTGACGCTGAAAAAGTTCTTTCTAATGTGTCTATGGCTCATTTGGGTACTCAGTCTTCACGATCATAATGGGAGCCGGTCGGCCGAGCGGACAAGACGCTGGACTTATGATCCTGTGGTCCTGGGTTCGATCCCAGGCGCCGGCGAGAAACAATGGGCAGAGTTTCTTTCACCCTTTGCCCCTGTTACCTAGCAGTAAAATAGGTACCTGGGTGTTAGTCAGCTGTTATGGGCTGCTTCCTAGGGGTGGAGGCCTGGTCGAGGACCGGGCCGCGGGACACTAAAAAGCCCCGAAATCGTCTCCAGATAACCTCAAGATAGATCATGTTTAGTTGCTGGGTCCCCCCTCCCTGTTCCGCTCTTTGTTGCCGTGAGGGGGGCTTGGTGGGCGGCTGCCGAAGTGTGATGCTCCTTGGGACAGTCCTATGTCCTTCTGTGGCCTTGTGCTCCTGCTGCTGTCCTCTCTAATTGTGCTGAACGACTTTTCCTTTTCCTCTTCGTTTTTCTCCCCCCTATTCTCTTATCTGCTTATCGTTTCCTGCCGACCTTTTGTTTGTTTTGGTTATTACTTTGCACATCTATTTTGACGTCCGGGAGCTTGAGGAGGCATACTCTTACACCCGTAGAACTGTAGTACCCAATGTCTCGAGCGAGGGGAACCTTTTATTGTCAATCCCCTTTTTGTCACTGAACCCGATCTCGACGGACTGTCGGTTTCTTAAGGTGGCGTTTGTGGGGCGTATACTCACGACGCACCCCAAGTGGGGGGGGGGGCCGGCATGATCGGCGATAACTTCTAGTTGGGTGTCCTGCCTCTAATTGTGGCTCCATGGTGGGTGTGGGGGCACATTCGTGGATGAAATTCTCTCTTCGTATTTATGTCGTTGAATGTTTCTCTTGTACTCGTTCAGGCTCGTGAGGTGGGCGACCAAGCCCCCGAGTCAGACTGTATTGGAAGACCGAGCTCTGTAACCCCCACTGTGTTGGACCCGACCTTTCTCCTCCTTTGACCCTCCTGACTGCTTCCCTCGGCTCCCCTCCCTCCTCTGTGGTTGTCTAGCCTCAAGCCCCCAGTGGTGACCACTTCGTCCCTTGGCGCAGCTAAGTCTCTTGTTGTGACTACTGCGCCTTTTCACCCCTCTCTCTGGGGGTTCTCAACGCCGTCTGCGTCACGGCCGCACTCGCTCAATCCCTTCCCGTACTGATGTATATCAGGCCTTGTTTGGTCACGCTTCATGGGCTAAATTCCTTGATCTCCTCCCTCTTGATTCTACGCCTCCTGACGACTTCTCCCTCCCACGGCAACTTGTTGATTCTGCGGATGCCTCTGTTACCTTCAACCCCACTCGTCTCGGTACACGTGTCGTTGCTGCTCCTTCTCAGGATGCAGCTTCCCGCTTGGCTGCCTTATCCTGCCTTGGCGTGACCCCTGTTCGGGTCTCGAAGAACGCTCGGTTGAAAGCCAGTGTTGGCACTATTTTTCTCCCGCCCCATGTTGCTACCGGTGGTTTTTAATCTGCAAAACTGCCACGATGATATTCGGCATATCCTCGATGCCCAAGACCATTCTGTCCTCCAGGTTGACACGTTTACTCGTCCCCCTCGTGGTCGTCGCTGTCAACCCCTCCGGGTTGTGAAGATTACCTTTGATGGTCGGACCCTTCCACCCTCTGTCATTCTTGCTGGTGCCAGGTGCTCTGTCCAGGAGTACATTCCTTCTCCTAGGCTCTGTAACAAGTGCTGGGGGTTTACACATGGTGCCTTCCACTGCTCTGGGGCTCTTTGTCCTTTGTTTAGGGGCGAAGGTCAATCTTAAGTCGGAGTGCACTTCTCCCCCAGGCTCGCAGCGTAAACTGCAGTGAGGCCCATCCTACCGTCTCCCGTGCGTGTATCCATTACAAGTTTGAGGTAGCTGTCCTCAACTTGAAGCACCGGGAGCATTTATCTTTTCCTGATGTGAGGCGCCATGTTTGCCGGCTCCCGCCTTATGCTCATGTGTTGCGCTCTTCCTCTCCTCGTCCTTTCCACCTTCCTCAGACTCAACCGTTTCCGGGCCTTGGACCCTGATACAACCACTGCCCCCTCCTCTGTTCCTTTGAGTTCTGTACCGAAGGATCCCCCTCCTGGTCCTCTGTCTGGGGTTCCCCCTTCTTTCTACCCGGTCTGTCATGTCTCCTGTCTTCTTCCTCGTCTCCCTCCGATCCTCCTTTCCGTCCTTCTCCTCCGTCTATTAACTCTCCCCGCTGCCTGTCAGTGCGGGCTCATGTAGTGCCCTCATTGCTCTCGGGTCCTTTAATCTGGTTCATCCAATGGTTGTCGAGATCGAACATTGGCTGTTTCTTGTTCACAGTAAATTTAAGTCGGCTGAGTTTTGTCGAGTTCCCAGCCATATTGGTGTTTCTTTAAATGAGCGTGCGGATGCTGCTGCCAGGAAAGCTGTCCGTTCTTGTCCCATCTCTCGTAAAGGAATTCCTTATTCAGACGTTTTTACCCGGTAATCCATTCCCCCATCCTTACCCGTTGGCATGCTTGTTGGTCGTCTGTTACTGGT
>NC_091161.1:18847676-18884946 GCF_040958095.1 Procambarus clarkii | reverse complement strand
TTTTTCATTCTGTTTCGTTTTCTCCCCCCTCTGCTCCTATCTGCTTGCCGTTCCCTGCAACCTTTTGCTTGTTTTGGTAATTCCTTTGGACTTCTTCTATTTTGACGCACGGGTGCTTGAGAAGGCATACTCTTGCACCCGTAGAACTGTAGTACCCGACGTCTCGAGCGAGGGGAACCTTTTTATTGTCAATCCCCCTTTCGTCGCTGAGCTTGATCTCGACGGACTGACGGTTCCTAATTAAGGTGGCGTTTGTGGGGCGTATACTCATGACGCACCCCTGGGAGGCCCCGGCATGATCGGCAATAGCTTCCTGTTGTGTGTCCTGCCTCTAATTGTGGCTCCATGGTGGGTATGGGGGAACATTCGTGGATGAATTCTTTCTCTTTGTCTATATGTCGTTGAATGTTTCTGTTGTACCATCTCAGGCTCGTGGGATGGGCGACCAAGCCCCCGAGTCAGCCTGTATTGGAAGACTGGACTCTGTAGCCCCCGCTGCATTGGCCCCGAACCTTGCTCCTTCTTTGCCCTTCCTGACTTCTTCCCCGAGCTCTCCTCCCTCCTCTGTGGTTGGGTCGAGCCTCGAGCCCCCAGTGGTGACCACTTCGTCCCCTGGTGTGGCTAAGTCTCTCGTTGTGACTACTGCGCCTTTTGACCCCTCTCTCTCTGGGGGTTCTCAACGCCGTCAGCGCCACGACCGCACACACGCTCGTTTCCTTCCTGTACTGATGCGTATCAGGCCTTGTTTGGTCCTGCTTCGTGGGCCAAATACTTTGATCTCCTCCCTCTTGATTCTGCACCTCCTGGCGATTTCTCCCTCCATCGGCATCTCGTTGATTCCGTGGATGCGTCTGTTACCTTCAACCCCACTCGTCTCGGTACACGTGTCGTTGCTGCTCCTTCTCAGGATGCAGCTTCCCGCTTGGCTGCCTTATCCTGCCTTGGCGAGATCCCTGTTCAGGTCTCAAAGAATGCTCGGTTGAATGCCAGTGTTGGCACTATTCTCATCCCACCCCATGTTGTAACCGGTGTTCGGAATCTGCAGGACTGCCACGATGACATTTGGCATATCCTTGATGCCCAAGGCCATTCTGTCCTCCAGGTTATCGGGGTTACTCTAAATCTCGAACTTAAATCCTGGCAAGGTCGCCAATGTCGGGGCTACTCTACTAATCTCGGACTTAAATCCTGGCAATATCGCCAATGTCGATGTGTCTCTCCCTCTCACCAGTCTCCACCAAGTACTAGTAGTGGTAACTGTTACTTACTGTAGCCCTGCGGGTCTTCACTCCATTCTCGAAGTGCCACTGTTCACCTGGAGAGTTTCCCAGTCTATCTCCGGCTGGCCTTATAGCCTGGAGACGAGTGGGAACACGATCTACTCTCTTGAACGTGTGCCCGCCCCAACAAAGGGCTCTACTACTAACTGAAAGGTCGCCAGCTGGTGTTCTCCGTGTCCACTAACACGTCAGTGGTATTGTGGAATTGTGGTGGTAGTGGCAGAGAGCACACTAAATAAAACTGGTAACAGGCATGTATATATCTCAATCACTCTCTCTCTATATGGACTCAATAATCTCAATAGCAACAAGTTATGGAGGGATAACACAAACACGAAGGTGGTTTTGTGTTTTACTTAAAATATTAAAGTATTATAGCTCTGGATCAACAACAAGGCAACGAAGTACATGGCAGCAAATCACTCTCTCTTCAAAATCAGGAACGCTACGCGATGGCAACACTCCCCCACCGCCGTATACTCCCAGCTGCCACGCCCCCTTCACTGTATACTCTCTGTCTGTACTTGTTGTCCTGGCGTTAAGTACTTATTTCTTCAAATTCACAGTAACCACAATACTGGCAATCAACACAGTAAATTGCTACAATGGTAATAAACACAGTAGACCACTATACTGTCCACAAACACAGTAGATTGCTATAATGGCAATAAATACAGTAACTCACTGTACTGGCATTAAACACAGTAGATCACAATACTGTCCATAAACACAGTAGCTCACTATACTGGCGAAAAAACACAGTAAACCACTATAATGGCCCCAAATACAGTAAATTACTTCAATGGCAATAAACACAGTAAATCATTGTACACATGAAAATACTATTCAATACTCCAGCATATATATATATATATATATATATATATATATATATATATATATATATATATATATATATATATATATATATATATATATATATATATATATATATATATATATTGTGACGGTAACGTGTTGGTGTTCGGCTGCTCAAAGCTAGGGGTATGGCCTCGTCACATAGTATTAAAAAAAAATAGAAAATCTGGAACTTCGTCTGTGGTAAGGTAAGGAGAAGACACACAAAACACAAGTAAACTCTAACAATGGAATTTTAATTACGTTAAATAAACAAAACATGAATAAAATGGACAAACAAATTCGTATAATAAAATCAATCAATCAAAATAATAAGAATAATTAAATGACACAATGAAAAGTTACGTTAAGACAAGTGAGCAAAATAACAAGAAGTGCAATATACAAGTAAATGAGAGGTGCGGGAATATTGGCTTTAAGCTATCACCTCTCTTAGTACACGTACGCCAAAGCTTACGTCTAGCAGGGAGAAGTGTTAACTGTGAAAGCACTGAATATTCTGAGGACTGAGGTCGTGGCGGCCCCAGACATCAAGTAGTATGGGGGGGTGGAGTGCAGTAGCAGCCAGACCGGCGACCAATCAGCGAGGAGCCGGCAGCAAGACAGGTAGTTTGGCGGTTTGAGTCTGAGCAGGTGTTCCTGGCTGCATACGTTTTGCTCTCTGGCAAACCTTGCTGGTGTTGTTGTCGTTGTTGGACATTTCTTCCATAGTAGTTTTATATAGATGTATCGACGTATTTGTGGAGGGAAGAGCAGGCTCAATCTCTTGAAGGAGATTATCGTCACAACTCTCCCCCGAAGCCTGCGGTTCTGGAAGAAGTACGTCGTTATGTGGTGGAGTAATGGATGGAGTCGCTTCTACTTCATAAACTCTGAAGAGATCATTGGCTAAGATGTTGTCGGAATCTTGGTATAGCGTATCTCCAGGTTGAATTTCTGCAGTTATCAAGCCCATAGTAGAAGACGTTGAGATGGGAAGTGGGCGTGCTGCAGGAGGTGTAGGGTGGTGTGGTCCGTGTTGATGGTGGACCGAGCACTTTTCAGGTGTGGAGTGGTGTGGTCCGTGTTGATGGTGGACCGAGCACTTTTCAGGTGTGGAGTGAAGTGCTGGAGCTTCAGGATGAGGAAGAGTAGCTCCTTGCCAATTGTTCCGTAGTTCCTTGTAGCAGTAGTCGCTGACAGGTGTGTTCTCCTCGCCTCGTTGCTGCATCACGACACCACCAACGTCGGTACCACTGGCGTCGACATGGAGGATGAAGGGCTTATCTGACGAGGTGAGAGTGGAATTAGAATAGGGCAAAGGAGCACGATTATTATCCTGAAAGTATTTGGGAAGATCATTAAGGATTTCGGGAGGAGAAGCTGGGAAGGTCTCACTGTGGATGTAGGGTTCTGTGAAGGTAGAACAGTTAGTCAGGACAGTGGGAGGAGTACCATTATATTGTTTCAGGAGGTTGACGTGGCACAGCTGGGTCTTCCGCCGCCTATCTGGAGTCTCTATGACGTAGTTGTTGTTGCTTCTGCACTCTTTGACGCGGTAGGGTCCTGAAAACCTGTTTTGTAAAGGTGAACCTGGGATAGGGAAGTATGCAAGGACGAAGTCTCCTGGCTTGAATTTTCGTACTTTGCTGGTCTGGTTGTAATGAGTTTTCATCTTCTCCTGGGCTTTCAATAGATTATCATGGGCAAAACGGTGGACTCTCTCTAGAATGTGTTGAAGGTTTTGAAGAAACTGGGGCACATTCTGATGCTCACTGAAGGTGGCATCTCGGAGAGAGTCTTTGAAAGCCTTAAGGGGAGTACGGCACTTACGGCCGTAGAGCATCTCATAAGGAGATACTCCTAGGGACTCATTGGGGAGACTTCTGAAAATACACATTATAAGGTCAATCTGCTTATCCCAATCCTTCGAGGTTTCACTACAAAACTTTTTCAAGAGTGCTTTGATAGTCTGATGACTACGTTCAAGAGAACCCTGTGAAGCAGGATGATAGGGGCTGGACAATACCTGTTTGATGTTGAACTCCTCCAGTGTCCTTTTGAAGAGATCACTGGTGAAGTTGGTACCACAGTCGCTCTGAATCTCCCTGGGAAATCCGTATTGAGTGAAGATCTTCAATAGATGTTTTACAACCGTAGCAGCCGTGATGTTCTTCACTGGAACTGCTATGGGAAATCTGGTGGTAGGACACAGGATGGTTAGGATGTAGGCGTTACCTGAACTGGTCCGAGGTAAAGGACCAACACAGTCTATTATGAGTCTGGAAAGGTTCCGCAGGCACCTGTATGGGAATCAGTGGCGCTCTGGGAATGGAGATGTTCGGTTTGCCTGCCATCTGACATGTATGACACTGTTTTACGTACTGTTTGACGTTATTTACCATACCTGGCCTGTAGTAGTCTTGACGAATTCCATGGTAAGTCTTGTTGAAGCCGTAGTGGGAGAGTGCTCCGTAGGCCAGGCGTAGAATAGTGGGCCGCAGGCTGGTAGGAATCACAAGTTGTTCGATGTTGGCCCAATCGTCCTCCTCCTTCAGTTTACTGGGTCTATATCTGCGGTAGAGCAAGTCGTTCTCTAGGAAGAACCCAGGAATACTGTCGGGTTGAGTCTCAGCCTGGAAAAACAATGGTGTTAAAGTAAGATCTTCCCTCTGCAACTTACTGAACTCCAACTTGGTCAGATGCGGGGGTAGTTTCTGAGGGTCTTGAGGGACAGCGGTAGCAGTAGAGTCAGCTGGCTGTGGACGTGCTGCTTGTGCACGGGTGGTCACGAGAACCGGAGGAGAAACTTCATCACTCTCTTGAACCTCTGCTGGAACATACTCTAGAATAGGGTTACTTGGCACAGAGTTACACACCTGGGGTTTGTCCATGACGATCAGGTTGGTCGGTTGCAGGTCTTCTGCCAAGTCGTTGCCTAGGAGAAGTTGCACTCCAGGCATGGGAAAAGGCTTTTCCCTGACGGCGACTTGGACTTCTCCGTTCACGTAAGGACAATCCAGGTGGACTCGGGCGAGAGGGTATGGAGTGGTAGCAGTGAGGTCAGTGATGAAGACAGTTTCTCCGGTGTAGGCGATGTTGGGCACAGCCGACTTCAAGATGATCGATTGAAGAGCCGCTGTGTCCCTCAAGATCTTCAATTTGAAACGTCCCTCCGGATTTGAACCGTTGGCAGAGACAGTTCCAGTATACAGGTGGTTACTGAAAAGAGAAAGATCATTAACATTAACACCAACATTCATCACAGGCTTACCGGACTTAGGAGGAGTTGGTTTGGGTTTTTGTTGGTCAGTGGTTCCCTTGTATTGAGACTTACCACACTTGTCTATGGTATGTCCATAGAGTCTACAATACTTGCAGTACAGTTGTGAACCAGCTTGATCGGGGCTCACTTTCTCGTAACTGTACCACGACTTCTTACTGGAGGATGGTTCGGGTGTCAGCCGGTGGATGAGGCTGTAAGTGTCAGCCGACTTAGCACACTTCAGGTAGTCGGTTTCTTCTTTATCTGCTAAGTAGAGACGGACAGGAGGCGGCACACGTCTCAAGAATTCTTCAACTAGCATCAGGTTGACGAGTTCTGTAAAAGTAGAGACATGTGCTGCTTCCAGCCATTTCATGAAATATCTCCGTTTTGTGTTAGCAAACTCAAGGAAGGTAGTGGTACTTGCCTTCAGGTGGTCACGGAATTTCCTTCTATAACTTTCTGTGGAAAGTAGGTAGGCGTCCAACACTGCTTGTTTCAGAGTGTGGTAGTCATTCTCAGACGCCAAAGTACTGAGTGTGACTGCAGCTCTACCTGTAAGATGGACTCTGAGAAGTGTGGCCCATTGGTCTACAGGCCAACTGAGTTGATTAGCAAGGGTTTCAAAGGTGGTGAAAAACACGTCAACTTCTGCTTCTACAAAGGATGGCATTAACTTACTTGCATGTGATATATTAAAACTGACGGGAAGATTGGCAGTAGCTTGCTGGCGTTGAGTGAAGTGTGAAGTTTCCAACGCGAATTCTCGTTGACGACACTCTAGAGCCAGAGTCGCTTGTTGCTTGTCATGTTCACGTTGCATCTCCAACTCGCGTCGTTTTGTTTCAAGCTGTACTTGTTCTCGCTCACGGAGCATTGCAAACTCACGTTCTTTGAGGGCGATTTCTTCCCTCCGTATGGCAGCTGCTTCTCTTTGTTGTTCGCGGGCTTCCCTTTGCTGCTCACGTTCAATCTTGGCCAGCTCTAGTTTGAGTTTCATCGTCGCCAAATCAGTTTTATCTGCAATATAGTAAGTTTCATGAGTTTCAGAGTCTATCTTACCTTGCTCTAAATAGTAATCCAGCAACAGGTTGTGTAGGTCATTTTTGTTGGCTTGGTAGGGAACTTCTAGTTGATACTCATGTGCAAGAGTTTGTAATTCAGTCCTCTTGGCACGACTTAAAGTCCCTATTTCACCTGCTGGATTTGCACGGAAAGCTTGGAGACGAAACATGGTGAAATTAGCAAATAAAGGTACACGAATATTCAATAGTGAATGTCAGAAACAGGACAACGTGGCAACTGATACCTATCCTGTGGGATCTTTAACAATTAAAGTTAAGTAAAAGATGTTAAATGATTAAATTAAATCAAGGGCGCAGGAAATCTTGTACCCGGTACTCATGTAAGAGGATAAGGGCAAGAAAATCCTACTAACAAATGAAACAGAGTTTCGAAAACAAATGAAACAGTTAAATGCCTCAAAAGTAAAATTGGTAGTCCAAGGATGTAGGCATACCTTGCCAAGTCTCTATAGGACATAAAGCAAGTTTTTCCTACTGAATTTAATATGATACTTACAGAATTAGCGAACTTTTGTGCTCTGAAAAAGTAAGCTAATTCCCTACCGTTGTATGTATCATCATCTCTGACTGACGTGTAGGGGTGCGAGGTGTCAACTGGTGTCGAGAACTGCTGCTGAGGTCCCAATTCAGCAACTAAAGTTCGAGCTAGAGGAACTATGGCCCTCTTTGTCCTCCTACAGTCAGATTGCAGAAGATTGGGTGCACTTGACCCGGGGCAGACCACAGTACCAGGGTACCAATATGATGATCTGTCAAAAATGAGAAATATCCAAGGGACAAAGATGGTAAACACGAGTAATAACACGGAGGGAGAGATGACCAATTAAGAGTATGACTGCGGCCTACAGTCACCACGTAATCCAAAGTTGTCTCACCTTCACTATATGTTACTCTCGTAATGCACAATACACCGCACCATATAAAAAATGAAATTGAATATGAAAAATAGTAAAAGCTACGTTAACAAAGTTAAATACGCTTACCATAAATTACCACTTGGCACCAGTACCTGAGTGAAGCTCCTAGGACAGGCCCCCATATAATATGTGATGGTAACGCGTTGGTGTTCGGCTGCTCAAAGCTAGGGGTATGGCCTCGTCACATAGTATTAAAAAAAAATAGAAAATCTGGAACTTCGTCTGTGGTAAGGTAAGGAGAAGACACACAAAACACAAGTAAACTTTAACAATGGAATTTTAATTACGTTAAATAAACAAAACATGAATAAAATGGACAAACAAATTCGTATAATAAAATCAATCAATCAAAATAATAAGAATAATTAAATGACACAATGAAAAGTTATGTTAAGACAAGTGAGCAAAATAACAAGAAGTGCAATATACAAGTAAATGAGAGGTGCAGAATATTGGCTTTAAGCTATCACCTCTCTCAGTACACGTACGCCAAAGCTTACGTCTACCAGGAAGAAGTGTTAACCGTGTAACAGCACTGAATATTCTGAGGACTGAGGTCGTGGCGGCCCCAGACATCAAGTAGTATGGGGGGGTGGAGTGCAGTAGCAGCCAGACCGGCGACCAATCAGCGAGGAGCCGGCAGCAAGACAGGTAGTTTGGCGGTTTGAGTCTGAGCAGGTGTTCCTGGCTGCATACGTTTTGCTCTCTGGCAAACCTTGCTGGTGTTGTTGTCGTTGTTGGACATTTCTTCCATAGTAGTTTTATATAGATGTATCGATGTATTTGTGGAGGGAAGAGCAGGCTCAATCTCTTGAAGGAGATTATCGTCACAATATATATATATATATATATATATATATATATATATATATATATATATATATATATATATATATATAATAACACTTCTTGTTATTTTGCTCACTTGTCTTAACATAACTTTTCATTGTGTCATTTATATATATATATATATATATATATATATATATATATATATATATATATATATATATATATATATATATAATATATATATATATATATAATATATATATATATATATATATATATATATATATATATATATATATATATATATATATATATATCACTGAGAGAGGTGATAGCTTAAAGCCAATATTCTGCACCTCTCATTTACTTGTATATTGCACTTCTTGTTATTTTGCTCACTTGTCTTAACATAACTTTTCATTGTGTCATTTATATATATATATATATATATATATATATATATATATATATATATATATAATATATATATATATATATAATATATATATATATATATATATATATATATATATATATATATATATATATATATATATATATAAATATATATATATATAAATATATATATATATATGTCGTACCTTAGTAGCCAGAACGCACTTCTCAGCCTAATATGCAAGGACCAATTTGCCTAATAAGCCAAGTTTACCTGAATTAATATATTTTCTCTAATTTTTTTCTCATGAAATGATAAAGCTACCCATTTCATTATGTATGAGGTCAATTTTTTTTAATTGGAGTTAAAATTAACGTAGATATATGACCAAACCTAACCAACCCTACCTAACCTAACCTATTCTATCTTTGTAGGTGAGGTTAGGTTAGGTAGCCTGAAAAAGTTAGGTTAGGTTAGGTTAGGTAGGTTAGGTAGTCGAAAAACAATTAATTCATGAAAACTTGGCCTATTAGGCAAATTGGGCCTTGCATAGTAGGCTGAGAAGTGCGTTCTGGCTACTAGGTACGACATATATATATATATATATATATATATATATATATATATATATATATATATATATATATATATATATATATATATATATATAGATAGATATATATTATTGACTCATTAGTAATAATGAGTCAATACGGGGCACACAGCCTTGTACTAATAAATGGTACATTTATATATATATATTCTCTGGCACAAACTTATAATATTAATGTCACATGAATGTAAATGTCCTCAATACAGCAAACTCTTCGATAAATCACAGGTGCACTTACACACCACATATATATTTCGCGAGAGCTCTCTACAGCATCTCTCTGCACAACTGTGTCTTACTAGCCTGGGAGCCGGTCGGCCGAGCGGACAGCACGCTGGACTTGTGATCCTGTGGTCCCGGGTTCGATCCTGGGCGCCGGCGAGAAACAATGGGCAGAGTTTCTTTCACCCTATGCCCTTGTTACCTAGCAGTACCTAGCAGTAAAATAGGTACCTGGGTGTTAGTCAGCTGTCACGGGCTGCTTCCTGGGGGTGGAGGCCTGGCCGCGGACCGGGCCGCGGGGACACTAAAGCCCCGAAATCATCTCAAGATAACCTCAAGATAAGATACTATGACATAGACATTGGTGAGCCCTGCTCACGACATAGAAGATACTCTGGCTAAATAGCTGACTAAAGGGGAATGGGGAGGGAAAGCTGAATTATCTACTTCCACCTCAATGATGTGGACTTGTCCTCTATTGAGAGTTGAATTGTCGCTCCCGGTCCCAGCTCTCGACTCGCTGTAGGGAATGCCCCCACACACACACTGATGCTCCCTCCAGGAACCCAATCAACACTCAAAAACGCGTCTTCACTGTGCTCTATCCTCTGCTGGCCCGTGCTCCTCCACAACCTCTTGAAGGGTTGGAGTCGGTCTCTTGGCCGTCGACTTCTCCTCACAACTACGTCAGCAGTCCTTTCTCTCGGCTGCAGTCGTTCTGATTCCCAGTTAGCTTCGTTCTTCTCCTGCCTCTCAGCGGATTGGCCCAGCCGCTATGTCGTCACCTAAACTGGTGAAACTGCACAGTCGTCCCGGACGTCACTGCTCAGACTTCACTTCTTGCAACACACCTGTCACTGGATCACTTGCTGCTCATTTCTAGTCAATTCCATCTTCGGTCCAACACATGGAATATAGGAAGACCTCACAGGGTGCTTGCAGACTACAGGATGAAGCGTAAATCCACCGGATCTGGGGCGAAAACTGTCAGACTGACAGGACCCCCTATCGCACGTCCGACCTCCTCGACGTGTCGTGTCAAACTCCTTGGCGCCACGGCCCGCGCCGTCCGGACCCCCCTGCACTCGTTACGTCATACTTGCCAGGGGCGTTTCTCATTGGCTCCCTGTGCCACGTCACTGTTCTTGACCAATCTGGTGCCAGTGACGTCACAACGTCTTGGATGGAAAATGTAGGGTCCAGCGCCATCTTGGTGTCCTAAAGGGCCTAAACCACTGGCCAAAACACTCTTCTTTTGTCATTTTCTTCCCAACGCGACAACACTTCATGCTCCCACATATGGCAAATTGTTCCCCGGAACGTAGAGAGCGTTCGAGTAAAGTGGATATGACTCTTACAGCTGGCGTGGGCGAAATATAAGGGGAGAACACCATCACAAGGTAGACTCGTTTACTCGTCCCCCTCGTGGTCGTCGCCGTCAACCCCTTCCAGTTGTGTAGATCACCTTTGATGGTAGGACCCTTCCATCCTCTGTCATTCTTGCTGGTGCCAGGTGCTCTGTCCAGAGGTATATGCCTTCTCCTCGGCTTTGTAACAAGTGCTGGAGTTTTGGGCATGGTGCCCTCCGCTGCTCTGGGACTGTCTCTCTCTGTTCTTTGTGTGGGGGTGAAGGTCACTCTAAGTCGGAGTGCACTTCTCCCCAAAGCTCGCTGCCTCAACTGTGGTGAGGCCCATCCTACCTTCTCCCGTGCCTGTATCCATTACAAACTTGAGGCGGCCATCCACAACTTGAAGCACCGGGAGCATTTATCTTTTCCCAAGGTGAGGCGCAAGGTTCGCCGGCTCCCGCCTTATGCTAACGTCTCTTATGCTCGCGTGTTGTGCTCTTCCTCTCCTCGTCCTTCCCACCTTCCTCAGACTCACAACCGTTTCCGGGCCTTGGACCCTGATACGCCCACTGCCCCCCTCCTCTGTTCCTTTGATGTTCTGTCCCAAAGGGTCCCCCTCCTGGTCCTCTGTCTGGGGTTCCCCTTCTTTCTACTCGGTCTGTCATGTCTCCTGTGTCTTCTTCCTCGTCTCCCTTCCGATCCTCCTTCCCATCCTTTTCCTCCATCTATTGACTCTCCCGCCGCCTGTCGGTGCAGGCGGATGTCCATCGCTCTCCTAACGGCCGTCGTGTGTGCTCTCGTTCAGCTTCTCCTGTTGAGACGCTGGAATCCATTGCCCGGTACGTAGTTGCTGGGACACCTGATCTCTTTCCATCAGAAGCGTAAGCCTGGCTCCTCTCCTTCCTCCTTCTCGGTGGGTAAGAAGGCTTCGCTTTCTGCCTCGGCCCTGCTACTGGCTCTATTGCTCCTTCCCCTCCCATTTCAGTGGTTGCGCCCCCTGCTCCTGCTATGGAGGTTTATTTGGCCCCTGCTTCCCTCTCGGTTGCTGCCCTTGCTGAGGTGCACTCCCCTCTTTCTACTCTCCCTCTTCCTGCTGCTGTCCTTGACTACTCATCCCATTGTCTCCTCCTCTTCCTCCTCCTCCGGACCCCGCCCACCCACCTCTGGTCTGTTCTCCTGCTTCCTTCCCTCCGTCTTTCCTCAGTTTAACCATGCCCCCTAACCCTGACTTTGCTGACCCTGATCCCGACCCTGATCTTCTTTAACGTGCTATGTTGCTCTTTCGCCTTTGTTTCTTCCTTGTTCTCTGTTGTTGTCCTTTCTCTTCTCGTCGATGTCTATTCTTCAATGGCAACGTTCGAGGTTATTACGCCAATTTCCTCGAACTCCAACTTCTGATTTCGCGGTTTTCGCCCCTTTGTGTCTGTCTCCAGGAGCCGATGCTTGGTGCTCGTCCTGGTCGTTTTCGTGGCTATTACTTTCCCTCCCCTTCCCCAGCCGTTGCTGGGGCTCCTAATTCTTCTGCTCTCTTGATTCGCGCTGATGTTCCCATCGTCCCCTTACTTTTTCCTTTGCCTCTCCATTGTTCTGCTGCTTGTATCTTTGTGGGGAAATGGTACACAGTTTGTTCCATTTATCTCCCCCCGAGTGTCCCGCTTTCTCTTCCTGATTTGAAACACCTCCCGGACTCTTTGCCGGAGCCTGTGCTCCTGCTGCGTGATTTCAATTGTCGTCAATCTCTTTGGGGTGATGTTCTAACACCCGAGGCCGCCTTCTTGAGCCGTTTATCCTCTCTTCTTACCTGTCTCTTCTGAATTCTGGTGAGCCCACTCATTTGGACTCTCGGACTCGCACCCTTTCCTGTCTTGATCTTTCTCTCTGCTCTTCTTCTCTTTCCTTAGATTTCACATGGCAGGTTCTTGATGACCTCCATGGTAGTGACCATTTCCCCATCCCTGTTTCCTTTTTCTCTTTTCGCCCTTCCATCTCCTTCCCTAGGTGGCAGTTTGCTATGGCGGACTGGAATATATTTACCCTGAGTGCTGCTCTCCCTGACCTCTCCCTCGTGCTCTCCGCCTTTTTCATGACACTGTCTTCGATATTGCCCTCTGCTCTATTCCTCGCTCTTCCTCTATGGGTCCACGGAAGTGCGTTCCCTGGTGGAATGCAGACTGTGCTCAGGCTGTCCGCTGTAAGCGTGCAGCCTGGAAGAGGCACCGCCGTCGGCAGATGGCCGATTCTTTTCTTTTCTTTCGGAAAGCGAGTGTGGTGGACCGTAGGGCCATCCGTATGGCTAAGCATGAATGTTGGGCATCTTATGTCTCCACAATTACGTCCGAAACTCTTCTGCCACAGATCTGGAAGCGTATCCTCAAGATAGCGGGTAAGTTCATTCCCGATGTTTCACCGGTCCTTCACCACCATGATACTCTTGTGGCGGACCCGTTGCAGGTCGCTTTCGAACTGGGTTCCCACTTTTCTTCTGTTAGCTCTGGTCTTCATCTTCCCCAATCTTTCCTTCTTTGCAAACCTGTCCTTGAGTCTCGTCCTTTAGATTTCTGCACTCATCTTCGGCTTCCCTATAATGATCCCTTCTCTCTCTCTCTGAACTTCGTTCTGCCCTGGCCCTCTGCGGTTCTACGGCGGCGGGCTCCGATGCTATTCATTATGAGATGCTTCGCCATCTCCCTCCGTGCACGTCTCAGTATTTACTGAGTCTGTATAATTGTATCTGGGAGCCGTCATCAGTCCCTGAGGACTGGCTCGATGCCATTGTCCTCCCTGTTCGGAAACCGGGCTCTCTGGTCTCCCTTCCCCTAAGGACTTTCGCCCTATTGCCCTCACAAGTTGTGTCTGCAAACTCTTTGAACGTATGGTTAACGTTCGTCTGATGTGGTTCATGGAACACCATCACCTCCTCTGCCCTTCTCAATTTGGTTTCCGCAAGTGCCGCAGCATGACAGATGTTCTGGTGAACTTGGAGGTCTATATCCGTACTGCTTTTGCTGCGAAGACCTCCGTTGTTGCTGTCCTTTTTGACCTAGAAAAGGCTTACGACACCACTTGGCGATATCATATTCTATCCCAACTTCATTCTTTTGGCCTTCGTGGTCATCTCCCTCTCTTTCTCCGCAGCTTCCTCTCTCGTCGTTCCTTTTGGGTGCGAATTGGTATCGCTCTCTCTGCCACTTTTCAGCAATACGAAGGTGTGCCCCAGGGTACGATGTCGATGATCTTACCCTTTGCTGTCAGGGTGATGATTCGCCTCTCCTTCAGCGCCAGCTTCAACTTGCAATTGATGACGTGTCGTCTTGGGCCACCGATCATGGCTTCAAGTTCTCTACTTCTAAGTCTTGTGCCATGACTTTTACTCGGAAACGGGTCGTTATTCGTCCCTCTTTGTCACTTTATGGTCATCCCCTTGAATACAAAGATTCCGCGAAGCTTTTGGGGTTTTTCCTTGACACTCGTTTGTCTTGGTCTCCCCATATCTCTTACCTTTGTGTTGAGTGCTCTAAGGCCCTTACCCTCCTTCGGGTATTGTCCCATACTTCTTGGAGGGCGGATAGGTACACTCTCCTTGCTTTACATTCCTCTCTTGTCCTGTCTAAGCTCGATTATGGTTGCCCTGCTTACTCGTCTGCTTCTCCTTCTACTCTTCGCCGTCTTGATGCTTTGCACCATACTGGGTTGCGCCTCAGTTCTAGTGCCTTTCGTTCGACTCCCGTCCTTAGCTTATATGTTGACACTGGCTTCCTGTCTCTCCAGGACTGCTGTGATCGCTACTGTCTTCGCTATCTTGCGCGGTCCTTACAACATCCTTCCTCTCGCCTCTGTCGTGCTTTAACTTTTACCCCTCCTGCGGTTCCTGTTCCTCTTCACCATCGCCCTCTTTCTGTCCGGTTATCTCGCCTACAGGATTCTCTTTCCGTTCGTATTTCTAATGTTTCTCCTCGTGTTGTTCCTTCTTTGCCCCCGTGGTGAGTCCCCCTTCCGCAGATTTGTACTTCCTTGACCCCGCATCACTAAAGCTTTTACTCCTCCTACGGTTCTAAAACGCCTTTTCCTTGAGCACTTTTCTTCTCACTCCCGCTCCTTTTCTGTCTTCACCGATGGGTCTAAGTCTGCAGATGGTGTTGGCTACTCTGTTGTTTTTCCTGATCGCACTTATATGTGTCGCTTACCTCCGGAGACTAGCATCTTTACGGCGGAGCTTTATGCTATTCTCTATGCTCTTCGTCTCCTGCTTTCTCGTTGTCAGTCTTCCTTTGTAGTTGTTGTTGACTCTCGTAGTGCCCTCATGGCTCTCGGGTCCTTTAATTCGGTTCATCCAGTAGTTGTCGAGATCCAACATTAGCTGTTTCTTGTTCACAGTAAATTTAAGTCGGTTGAGTTTTGTTGGGTTCCCAGCCATATTGGTGTGTCTTTAAATGAGCGTGCAAATGCTGCCGCCAAGGAAGCTGTCCGCTCTTGTCCCATCTCTCGTAAAAGTATTCCATATTCCGACTTTTACCCGATTATCCATTCCTTCGTCCTTACCTGTTGGCAGGCTTCTTGGTCGTCTGTTACTGGTAACAAACTACGTACTCTTAAGTGTTGTGTTTCCTCGTGGCCGTCCTCCTACCACCATAACCGGCGATGGGAAACAGCTCTGGCGAGGTTGCGTATTGGCCATACTCGCTTAACCCCTGGTCACTTGATGGAGCGCTGCCCTGCTCCTTATTGTCCTAATTTCATTGTCCCTCTTACGGTCGTGCATGTCCTTCTTGAATGTCCTGACTTCCAGGACGAGCGTGTGTCTTGCTTTCCAACCGCCCCTCGCGGTCACCTGTCCCTCAATAGAATTCTTTGTGACTCGGATACTTTTGATATCGTTCGCCTTATGCGTTTTTGTTCTCGTATTGGCATCCTTGGTGATATTTAGCGCCCTCTGATTATTCCGCACATTTGTTGGTACTACATAGCCTTCCCGGTTTGGTGCCTTCTTTTGATAATTACTAACTTACTTGCCCGCCTCTCCACACCACCGCCACCATCTTGCCCGCCTCTCCACACCACCGCCACCATCTTGCCCGGCTCTCCACACTACCGCCACCATATTGCCCGCCTCTCCACACCACCGCCACCATCTTGCCCGCCTCTCCACACCACCGCCACCATCTTGCCTGCCTCACCACACCACCACCACGATCTTGCCCGCCTCTCCACACCACTGCCACCATCTTGCCCGCCTCTCCACACCACCGCCACCATCTTGCCTGCCTCACCACACCACCGCCACCATCTTGCCCGCCTCTCCACACCACTGCCACCATCTTGCCTGCCTCACCACACCACCGCCACCATCTTGCCCGCCTCTCCACACCACCGCCACCATCTTGCCCGCCTCTCTACACCACCGCTACCATCTTGCCTGCCTCTCCACACCACTGCCACCATCTTTTCCGCTTTTCAACACCACCGCCACCATCTTGCCCGCCTCTCCACACCACCGCCACCATCTTGCCCGCGTCTCTACACCACCGCTACCATCTTGCCCGCCTCTCCACACCACTGCTACCATCTTGCCCGCCTCTCCACACCACTGCCACCATCTTGCCTGCCTCTCCACACCACCGCCACCATCTTGCCCGCCTCTCCACATCACCGCCACCATCTTGCCTGCCTCTCCACACCACCGCCACCATCTTGCCCCCCTCTCAACACCACCTGCTTGATGGGGTTCTTGGAGTTCTTCTACTCCCCAAACCCGGCCCGAGACCAGGCTTGACTTGTTGGAGTTTGGTCCACCAGGCTGTTGCTTGGAGCGGTCCGCAGGCCCACATACCCACCACAGCCCGGTTGGTCCGGAACGTCTTTTAGAAAACAGTTTAGTTTTCTCTTGAAGACGTCCACGGTTGTTCCAGCAATATTTCTTATAGTCGCTTGCAGGACGTTGAACAGCCGCGGACCTCTGATGTTTATACAGTGTTCTCTGATGGCACCTCTGCTCTTCACTGTTTCTATTCTGCATTTTCTTCCATATCGTCCACTCCAGTACGTTGTTATTTTACTGTGTAGATTAGGGATTTGGCCTTAAAGTATTTTCCATGTGTATATTATTTGGTATCTCTCTCGTCTCCTTTCTAGTGAGTACATTTGGAGAGCTCTGACACGATCCCAATAATTTAGGTGCTTTATCGTGTCTATGCGTGCCGTATATGTTCTCTGTATTCCCTCTATTTCAGCAATCTCCTGCTCTGAAGGGGAAAGTGAGTACTGAACAATACTCGAGACGGGACAAAACCAGTGACTTGAAGAGTACAACCATCGTGATGGGATCCCTGGATTTTAAAGTTCTCGTAATCCATCCTATCATTTTTTTGGCTGACGCATTATTTGCTTGGTTATGCTCCCTAAACTTTAAATCGTCGGACATCATTATTCCCAAATCCTGGACATGTTGTTTACCTATTAGGGGCAGATTCGATTGTGTTGTGTACCCTGTATTATGTTTCAGGTCCTCATTTTTGCGGTTCCTGAGTACCTGGAATTTATCGCTGTTACACATCATGTTATTTTCTGCTGCCCAATCGAAAACTTTGTTGATATCTGCTTGTAATTTTTCCATGTCTTTAGCAGAGGTAATTTTCATGCTGATTTTTGTGTCATCTGCAAAGGATGACACGAAGCTGTGCCTTGTATTTTTATCAATATCTGACATGAGAATATCATATCAGATATTCTCATATCTGATATGATATATATCAGATATGATATATATCAGATATGATATATATTAGATATGATATATATCAGATATGATATATATCAGATATGATATATATCAGATATGATATATGATATGATAAAAATCATATTGTACCCGTACCTTAGGTGTTACTAATCCTCGTCGCCACTGTAATGTTTGAAGAAGGAAGAGAAACAAAGGTGTTCTCCACATGGTTTTCTTCCAACAATAACAATAACATCACCGGTATATGTTAAATGACTTACGTTTTATAATGCTTATAAACAAACGAGTATCTGCTCAAATCATGATACACTTATGTAGTACTTAAACCTTCAAAATACCTTAATCCTAAACGTTATGCATCAGTATAAATCAACAGAACAAAAATGAAAGATCTATTGGATTGAATAAGCTGTTGGGATTTTGAAATCTTGCTCTTAATACAGTTTAGGGATTATTATGGTATAAATTACAACTGCTAAAATGGGGTAATGCTGGCAAAAAACAGGCTATTGTCAAGTCATGTATGTATGTATGTATGTATGTATGTATGTATGTATGTATGTATGTATGTATGTATGTATGTTGCTGGAACCATGTGTATTGGCATTTGCCTTTCTATTGGATAATTTCAGCAACGTGAAGAGGGGGGACCTGCTGCATGGGTAAACAGCTTCTCCTCCATATCTACCTACCCAGGCTTTGCGCCCTGTCAGGGCGCAACTCCATAATCTTAGACTGAAGGATGCCTACTAAACCTACTACATGTATGTATGTATGAATATATTTATATATATGTATTAAGCAATAAAACAATTAAACACCTGCTTTTCTTCAGCTGTATCTAGCTCATTTTGGACTCATTTAGATTATATGATGTTCAGTTTTGGTCACCATATTATAGAACGTGGAATGCGTAAAACTGACAAAGTTAACATCACGAATTAGTGTTAACTAATGTTATCTTGGAATAATCCTGGGCGCATAAATTTTAATGCTGAGGTCACTTACTTGAGAGAGAGAACTAAGGCCCGGACAGCAATCCTCAGGTCGCTAAGCTCCAACTCTGGAGGAGCCAACTTACAAAGTTTTTACCTGGCATCTTTCTGCTGACATCATATAATTCAGCTTTTCGAGATGAGCTAGGGCTATGTGCAAGGGATAGTGGAGGACAATGATAATTTCTTGTTTTTTCCTCTGGCTTGAGTTCTGTGGGAACCGACCTGTGAGATTTATATTTATTTAATTTATATGAATGTATATAGAATTTATATTTACATTAATTTATATACTTCGATAGCAATTTGTATAATGATAAGTGGACTGTATTTTTGCAATAATCTCATAATCTCACAAATCGATCCTCTACACATTAGGGGGGGTTTATATTAATTTATATATATGCAGCCAATCAAACTACAGTATTAACTACATACATTGAAAAGGTTCCTTATCTTATAGTACAGCAGGCCTTAATCAAAACAGGTATAACTAGGATGTAGACACCAAATTATCCTCTTTGAGGTAGCTTCCATCACCCAGTAACTGGTGCACAAAGTCTTGCTTCCTCGTCTTGACCTGTTAAAAGGGCGCTAGCTGTAAAGCCAGAATCCTATATATGACAAGTATTTCAGAGAAAACACTGTACATGGAACAATGAAGACCTGGCTTAATTACCTTTAGTTTGAGGCTATATCGTGCTCTAACCGAGTAACCCTACCCAATGACATTAATGGCCACTAATGATAGATAATGGGTTTCGGAAAGAACACTTAACTTGATTTGATGACAGCGTGTTGATAATGGTACACCTTTGGTTTCCATAACACTACGTCCAAGTAAAATTAACAGGAGCCGAATTTGCTCCCGAGAGCCTCTGGTCTAGTCTAAACAATGGCTGCCCCTTCCTCACCCTGACGCCTGACTTACATTGTCCACATGACAGAAAGTGATAGAAGGGTCACATTTACTCTACTTTAATATTGATAATTAAGTTAATTTATATGAGATGTTTTTATGATGGTAAAGTCCAAAGACTAATGTATTTAAGAATAATTCCCACCATAATAGGTGGTGATTTATAATAGTATGTGGAGATGATATCCCGTTTTCTTTAGACGGTAATTCCACTACAAGTTACGTTTTTTATGGTTAACTTGTTTATACAATACAGCAATTATTATCTGTATGATTATTAAATGGTGTTGGATTTTCCGACATAATTCCCCAGGGGCTGCTCACGGGTCGAAGTCCTCTTTAGAACAGACGAACACCGATACTCCTCCTTCGAATTATTACATTAATTTGATGTTAGTAGTTAGTAATCACACATTTGTGCGTCTGTTCGTACAGGACGGATGTCCCGTACTAGAGTTGCAGGGGTTAGAAGTCTAATGCGATTTCATTTCCCTGTCAACTCTTGAAAGGCTAATATTCAAGCCTAATTACATATTATTTAACCCAGAAGACTGGATGTGATCAAGTACTACAGTCAAGTATGATTCAGGGACTGCAGTGAGATCAGTGACATTAGATATAACTTGAAGCTTGTTCAGGTAACTGGTCACTGATATATAAACACTGAGGCCCATGGAATACATCTTGATTAAATAATAAATGTATCAAATCAGTCATCAGATTTATTGGGGTTTAATTTAGTTAATTGATTCAGAAGATTGAATAGCTCATCATTAAAGTAAAGTATGGTTCTGAGACTGCAGTGGGTTCAGTGACATTGGTCGCAGTGACTTGTAGCTGTATTAGGCTACTGTTCACTGATTTGCCACTGAGGCCTCATGTACTCATCTTCAGCTTTATATGATGATACTAACATCAACCTCTGTTGGTATAGTCAGCTGTAATCTCCTTAGTATAATGCTACTGGAGAAATATAATCAGCTGACAAATTTAGATTTCTACTGGTATTGTTTATCTGCAGGCATAGGTCTCCTCAGGCTTGATACTGGACCTGAGAGTAATTTACCTCCTGCAGAGTTTAACATGGTTATGCCCTGATATTTAGTAGGGCTACCGATGAATCGATGACAATAGTCTGTCCCTACAAGGAGACCGAAGTCGGTGAGGTGATCAGACTAAATATTATCTGCCAATTTTATTCCTCTATTTCTCAGGAATGTTCCATAGCTTCCAGTACCCTTTGGTGTCACGTTCTTGGGTGACACAGTAACTATAGGCTTGGAGGGTCCCACTGCATATACGCCCACACTGCTACTGTTCCACTTTGGTGTTGAATTATATTGTCTAGATTGATTTGGAGTACCTTTGGTACTCTGTGGTTTACTATTATTGGTTTCTGAGGGTTTACTTGGTGGTTTTAATTTGTCATGTGTTCGTAATTGATGAACTACTGATTTTAATCCCTCAGATATTTCATTCATGGATAAGATGCTTTTATTGTAATGAACACTCATTTGTCTCAATATGTCCCTAGGTATTTTCTCCTAAACAATTATTTTCAAGACCCACTCAGCCCCGTTTGTATCTGCTGTCAGGCTGAGGGCATTGATCAATGATTCTACCTCCAGCTTGAAGACTTGGAGTGAATCAGCTGAAGCCTCCGGTGGGGGTAAATGCAACAGCTCATGAACTAAATGTGATGTTCTTACTTCTGGATCAGCATAATTATCCTTGAGGAGTTTTACTGCCAGATCATAGCCGTCATTAGTTAATCTCAGATGGGATACTACTGTTTTAGCCTCACCTGATAATTGGCCTTGCAAATTAGAGAATTTACTACTCTTTGGTAAAGATTGTTTTGAGTCTACAAGGTCAACGAATTTGTTCCAAAATTCGTCCCAATCTTCCTCATCTTTTCCTGAGAAAGTGGGTAAATTAATTGGAGGGAGTCGAGCTTTTGCTTGACTCGTATTAGATGCAACTGTTGTTGTTGTTGCTGTTGCCTTGTTCTGGGCAATTAATTTGACATAAGGCTGTAACGTGGCCTGAGTGTGATCTTCATAATTCGCAAGATCAACCATAATGTCGTCTATTTCTGTTTCTGATAAATTGGTGTTGGCAAGTTCAGCCACATATGTTGCTATTTGACATTTGATTTGCTCAAATTTACCTGCAGCTGCTTGATAATAGCTTTCCAGGTCAGAATAATCAACTTGAGATTGTTGTGACAAATCTTCACATTTCTTGATCTGTCTTGTTAAGTGGCCTTTAAGACCTGCAAGGGTTCTTTTCATTCTCCCTGCATTATCCATACTGGCTAGTTGGTGAAGCCTTGTGGGATTGTACTTGGGCTGCTCATAATACTGAACAAACACTGATGGTAGCCTAGGGTAAAATGCACTCGCTAGGCTGTAATCCTACCTCTACTAGAGGTTAGCACTTAAAATTAATACACATTATATATATACAATCATACACACTAATGATTTGAGTGATAAACCAGTGTCACTGGAAGTACCTTTAGGTTAGCTCTTCTATATCACCCTAGGATGTTAGAGACACTAATTAATCACTCAAAGGTGTAATGATCATAAGTAAATTATTATATATACACAACTCAACTCGAGTTGATAAAAATTACACCCAAAATAGGGTCTGGACCATTCATTAATGGTGTTAGGTTGTTGAATATAGTACAACTGACTATGGTAATAATGGGACTAGGATGAACGATAATAGTTCAACTAGTCAACTATCCTACCCTGTTGTGGGTTGGCAATTAGTAAATATTATACTGTGATCACTAGTGCAATATATATTAAATGATTCTCTATTTTGGAGAAATAATATACACAATTATTGATAATAGCCTCTTAATTAGCCTCTATGAAACTTCTAATATTATTAAGAAGTATTAAATATTATTAGTGACCTCGCGAAATAAACTCCACAAAATTCGTAGATAATCTCTCGCGAAATTTAACACCACGAAATCCGTGAACAATCTCGCGACACAGTCACTAATTTGGCTGGCTTCTATATTAGCGCTGTCATTTCACAGAATAACACGCCACCAAATATCTGTGGGTATGCATGAAACCGCTGACGAAGCTGATCTGAACTGAGCGGGGCTCGTGAACTGGCTTGAGGCAACGCTGCCGTCTTTGACTGGCTGGCCTTGTTTAAATCACACTGCACTAGTTTATTTAATGAATCCACTGGTTAACTGGTTCATCCGGTACTAAGATGACCAAATGTGGGTTCAAAGGATCAAATAATCCGTCATCCGATTCGAAGATGACCAAATAATGTGGGAACCGACCTGTGAGATTTATATTTATTTAATTTATATGAATGTATATAGAATTTATATTTACATTAATTTATATACTTCGATAGCAATTTGTATAATGATAAGTGGACTGTATTTCTGCAATAATCTCATAAATCTCACAAATCGATCCTCTACACATTAGGGGGGTTTATATTAATTTATATATATGCAGCCAATCAAACTACAGTATTAACTACATACATTGAAAAGGTTCCTTATCTTATAGTACAGCAGGCCTTAATCCAAACAGGTATAACTAGGATGTAGACACCAAATTATCCTCTTTGAGGTAGCTTCCATCACCCAGTAACTGGTGCACAAAGTCTTGCTTCCTCGTCTTGACCTGTTAAAAGGGCGCTAGCTGTAAAGCCAGAATCCTATATATGACAAGTATTTCAGAGAAAACACTGTACATGGAACAATGAAGACCTGGCTTAATTACCTTTAGTTTGAGGCTGTATCGTGCTCTAACCGGCTAACCCTACCCAATGACATTAATGGCCACTAATGATAGATAATGGGTTTCGGAAAGAACACTTAACTTGATTTGATGACAGCGTGTTGATAATGGTACACCTTTGGTTTCCATAACACTACGTCCAAGTAAAATTAACAGGAGCCGAATTTGCTCCCGAGAGTCTCTGGTCTAGTCTAAACAATGGCTGCCCCTTCCTCACCCTGACGCCTGGCTTACATTGTCCACATGACAGAAAGTGATAGAAGGGTCACATTTACTCTACTTTAATATTGATAATTAAGTTAATTTATATGAGATGTTTTTATGATGGTAAAGTCCAAAGACTAATGTATTTAAGAATAATTCCCACCATAATAGGTGGTGATTTATAATAGTATGTGGTGATGATATCCCATTTTCTTTAGACGGTAATTCCACTACAAGTTACGTTTTTTATGGTTAACTTGTTTATACAATACAGCAATTATTATCTGTATGATTATTAAATGGTGTTGGATTTTCCGACAAGTTCGTCGCAATTTTTAAGAATCGTTGCAGCTGTCTCGTCTGTGGGCCTCAGAATATATTCACCTCTGAGGTTTGGATTTGCTCTGATCTGAAGCTGGGGGTATTATTTTTCAAGGTCCACTATAGTGACGTACGAGGATTTACCTTCAGCATGCTGCACCTTGATGACTGGCAGTGCAGATTTAGTCTGAGTAGATGGAGTGCTCATCGGTAGAGGCCTTGATAGGTGGTTATGGAATGGTTCTTCCTGTTGGCTTTGGTCACAGGATGGCAAACGCCATCACTGTCGGAACTTGTACTGAAGAGAGTTTTCCTTTTATGAATGGGAGCAGCAATGTTGGTTCCCCCACAGTTAATCTGGTGGTCCATTCTATCGGTTAAATGCTGACTGTGGAGTGATGTCTGTCGAGTGAAGGTGATGCTCAAAACGTCTGCACTGAATGCATGTCATCAATTGATACATAAAACAATTCAACCCAGCCTATCTTAAGATGATTTTGGGGCTTCGGTATCCCCGCGGCCTGGTCCTCGACCAGGCCTCCGCCCCCAGGAAGCAGCCCATGACAGCTGACTATCACCCAGGTACCTATTTTACTGCTAGGTAACAGGGGCATAGGGTGAAAAACTCTGCCCATTGTTTCTCACTCGGCCGACCGACCGGCGACCCGGCTTAAAGTACATAAAAAAATCACCAAAAAAACACGGGCACGGGCATGAATAGCCCGTAAGTTTTACAATTTTTTGTTCAGTAAATCTTTTCAGGCTTCAGAGGTTGCATTTAATCGTCAAGCTGTTTTCGCGGGGAAGGATACTGCTTGACAGTCTTTATGAGGGTGTACAGCTGCTGGACACCATTTTTGACCAGGAGAGTTGCTGTGTTGATGGCTTCAGATTGGCCACTGCGAGATTCAGGGACTCTTAGAACTCTTCTAAGGTCGTTGGTTGCTTCACATTCCAGAAGATAGTGAAGTAATGGCTTTTCTGTGACAGTTTGGCAGAAGATGCACTCTCTCTGTCGGGGTTCACCACTCTCCCAGTTGCATCTGTAACCTAGACGTAGTCTTTTAACCTAACTGCTATTTCCCTGCGAGTTCCTTTTGGGATATTTAACCTATCTAATTTGGTTGACTGAAGATACCATATTGCAGAGAGCGAACCTTCAGCTACTCGCTAGTGTAGATAGGATTTGTTCAGGTGTGAGAGATTTTTGGCCATGATGTTTTTTATGTTCTCTAGGCTGGGTTCAATTGTTTTATGTATCACTGGATGACGAGTTGCCAATTTAGCAATTTCATCAGCTTTCTCATTTAATGTGATTCTAACATGTAATGGGATCCAGTTTAAGGTTATGTTGAGTCGTTTGCCTTTAGCTACTGCTCCAAGATTCTTAATGGTGGTAATTATTTCCACGTTATCTTTCCACTGTTTTTGTCCTAATATATGAAGTGCAGCTTTTGAGTCTGTGTGTATGATTGCATTTTGAGTGTTTTGTGCAATCACATATGCGAATGCCTGCTGTATGGCAAACAGCTCAGTTTGGGTTGATGATATTAGTCCTCCCAGTCTTCAAAATGCCTCTACGCTGGCCGTGCAAAGCGCAGCGCCAGCACTCTTATATTCTGTGTCAACCGATCCGTCTGTGAAGATGTGGGTGGCTCCTGCTACTGCAATGCTATACATTTGCTTTTCTATTATGCGCCTTAGGATTGTTGGATCATAGGCAGCCTTTTTCATTGGGATACTTTCTATTACTATTTTGAAAGTAGGCTCTTCCCACGGTGCGGAAGAAGTGTAATTTGGGTGAGTTTGATAACCCCCTCTATCAAGAATCATGCTTTTTAAATGTAGTCTGTTTAGGACATTTCCTGCTCTTGCAGCCCAAGAGTTTCCATTGTTTTGGCCAAGTCCAACCACCAAGGCCCTACTATTGTTTTATTAGATCAGGAGAAATAATTATCTTACTGATAATTGTAGCTGTTCTTTGTGATATTCATTCTTGAAGAGAGGGCAAACCAGTTTCCAGTCTTAAAGTTTCAAGCCTGGTCCACATGGGGGCTCCCAGTGCGGCTCTCATAGCATTGTTTTGGGCAACTTCAAGCTTTTTCCACTGTTGGTGTAATAGACTTGTGAGTGCAAGTGCGGCATAGTCGATCACTGATCTGACTGCCTGTACATAGTATGTGCGAAGGACTTGCAGATTGGCTCCTCCAGAGAGGGAAGTTAGCGACCTAAGGACTGCCGTCCGGGCTGCAGTTCGCTCTTTCAAGTAAGTGACCTCAGCATTAAAATTCATGTGTGTGTCCAGGATTATTCCTAGATACTGATAGGTGTCCACCCATTCAATTGGTTGACCCTGTACTGTGAGTTGGATGTTGGGCTTCGTTATTTTTATGGGCATGGCTTTTGTCTTTGAGGGGTTGAGTTTGATACCAATCTGTTTTGCCTCTTTACTGATGCAGTCTAAGCACTGGGTGCAAGGCACGCCGCATCCCTTCCTTTTATGATGATGACAAAGTCGTCCGCGTAGTTTAGCAGCCTGCAGTGATGTGGAAGTTTCAACCTCATTATTCTTTCCATTAAACAGTTGAAGAGAAGGGGGCTGAGAATACCTCCTTGCGGTGTACCATTTTCATATCTTTTGTATTCAGAGACTGTGCCATGAAGTTTTACTCTTGCTCCTCTATTTATGAGACAGTTTTTGGTTCAGGAGAGCAGGTTGCCTCTGACCTCTTTGTCGATGAGGCAGCAGAGAATAACTGGGGCGCTAGCCAGTTCAAAGCCTTTCTCGAGGTCCAGGAATATCAGCATTCCTGGTCTGTCATTCAAGTGGGCTAACAGAGTTGTAATACATTCCACTGTGCCAACCGCTCTTCTATAGGCATACATATCATGGTGGAGTTTAGGCATTTTCCACTCCAGTCTGTTGAGTGCCATTCTGTCAGCCGTCTTGGCTGCACAGCTTTCGAGAGAGATGGGCCTGAGATTAGCTGGATCTGTGGGTTTTGGGATCGGCACTATATCTGCTCTAATCCAAGCTGTACGTCTAGTTTGAGAAGTCCAGGCTAAATTAATTAACCTTAGGAATGCAACGTCTCCCTCTGGGCCAAGGTTTCTAATCATTTTATGGGTTATTTTGTCGTCTCTGGGGGATGTATTCTTTGAGTTTTTCTTAGCCCGATTGAGCTCATCCAGTGTGAGAGGGGCATTAGTGTCAGAGACTTCTTCACATGCTGTAGGATTCTGTCCCATCTTTTTTCCTCTAATTCTGTCTGCACTTCTAATACATCTGGTGGAAGTTGATTGCTTGCTGCTCTTTCTGCAAACCAGGTTTCTAGTACTTTGGCTTCCTGTTGAGGATCCTTGGGGTGTGGAACTTGGGCGTTTTATTTCCTTTGGCCCGGTGGATTTGCTGCCACATCTCTCCAAGAGAGGTGTGTTCATTCAGATGTGAACACCATTCCAGCCACTTTTGTTCTTTTATTAGTCTGGTCTCTCGATGCACATGTTCCTTGACCTCACAAAGTAAGGTCCTGTTGCGGTCACTTGGCTGCTTTTTGTATAGCTTTCTTGTTCTGTTGAGTCTATGGTTGAGTTCTTTGACACGTTCCCAATAGTACCAATGATCTTTAGGTGTCCGGTGGACTTTTTTTTCAGTGGGATTGAGTTGTTGGCTGCACTTTGAATCGCTTTGACAAAATCTTGTTCTGCCTGATTAATGTCTTTATGAAGATCATAGTTTCTATGCCACTCAGAAATGAGGTTTTGAAATCGGTCCCAGTTTGCTAAAGCAAAGTTCTAGGCTTCAGCTGGACGCGGAGGTGGGGTGGGTATAGATATAACTTAAGATCAATTTGGACCCCATAGTGGTCGCTTGTGAGTGTGGGCTCAACTGACCATGTTGTTACATCTCTTAGGGTGGCTGAAACGAAGGTAAGGTCTAATTTACCTCTTTGGATGTGGGTGGGTTCACTCCTGTTTAGGATTTGTATTTCTGGTAGCTGGTCTAGTAGATGTGCAATGTGAATGTCGGCCTCATTTGTTGTGTTCGAGCCCAGTGCCAATCGATGATTGGCATTAAAATCTCCACAAATGATTGTGTTTGATGAAGTCGCGTGTCCAAATAACAGAGAGATCCATTTCAGCATGTTGAGACCTGTACACATTAAACACTTCAAGTTTGTCGTGTCTTAGCTCAATGGATACTCCCATTACCTCTGTCCCTGCTCCACAATCGGGTGGGCTGATTATGGACTTGGAGATCAGGTCACATTTTACATAGATTGCACATCCCCTGGATTGCCCGTTGATTCATGGAAGGAAGAAGCCTCGATAGCCTGAGATTTTAGGTTCTAATCCGGCTTGAAGCAAGCTCTCCTGTAGTATCTGGATGTCTATGCCTTTGGTTGCTGCTATGCATTTTAAGTGTTGCAATTGTGTGCAGTCCTTGCGCATTCCATTGCAGGATCTTTAGACCTCTAGGTTCTTGGAATTTGCTGATAATATCGTGGTATCCATGGAGTCTGATGAACACGCCATGGAAGTTGTGATTGGTGTAGAGGATCTTAGTGGACCTGAAATTCATTCATTTAGGTGGCTTTCAGACGAGCTGGACTGTTTTTTAGGGGAGTGTCTCCTGCCCTGCGTTCTTGAAGGCGAGGATATTATATTTTCGAAGTTCATGAGCTTGTGCTCAATTGTCTTCCGTGTGTCTGTGGTTTGCTTGATATCGTGTATCGACAGCAGACTTTCAACCAATTCCGTGACCAAAGTTTTGAGCATTGGCCAGAGAGCGTCCAGTTGAGCGGGAGCACTATTTACTGTTGTGCAGGTTTGGGGCCTGGCTACTTTTTTGACCCATCTCAGTGGACACTGACACTGGTATTGTTACTCATATCTTTATTGTCCCCCAGTGTGCTTACTGGATGCAATGGGAGGGCGACTGCCTTGAACATGTTTCTTGTGGCCTCCAGCTATCCCTTTGTCTTGGAGGCCTTCACACCCTTCACCATGGCGAAGGTGAAGAGCCGTGTGCCCCCTCTACCAAAATAGGTAGACCCACGCAGTTTTAGTGAGCAGGGGAGCTGGTGGGAGCGAGCCCGTAGTTTTGGTGGGGGCTTCGGCTCCGCTGTAGGCGTGGTGGGGTTCGTTTGAAGCCTTTTGAGCCTTTTAGGGCATTTCCAGTTCCAGGCGTGATGTGCTTCGGAGCAATTTGGGCACTTTGCTTGGACAGGGTGGTTTGCCTTGTGTTTATCAATGCATATTTTTGTGTTGTGGTGCTGGCTGCAGACTCTACACCTCACTGGGCGTTGCCAGCCATCTTTGTGATACCCAAATCTCTGACATCTGAAGCATCTTAGGGGCTCTGGGGTGTAAGGCCTGTGTTGGAACACGTCCTAGATTCCAAGGTCAAGTTTCTCCAGGATCCGTCCTCTTACTGTGAGAAGGACTTGTCGGGTTTCTTGCTTTGTGGTTTTAACCTGACATCTCTCTGCTGACACCACATAGTTCAGCTTTTCGAGATGGTCAAGGGCCATATTCAAGGGATAGTGGAGGACAATGATTTTTCTTATTTTATCCTCTGGCTTGAGTTCCACACATTGTGTAATTTTTTAGAATGATAAAGGGGGGATATTATTAGCCTATTAATACTATAAACACGAGACAGAACAGGAAACAATTGGTATAAATTGGATAAGTTTCAGATTTAGGAAAAAGACCTGGGTAAATACAGGTAACAGGGGCGAACTCTAAGATACACATTAGTTCATGCTCTGTGTTGCTCCCCCCTTTGCTACATGCAATGGTTGATGGTGGGTTTCATTCATTCCTATGCTCAAACGATCCTTGACTGGACACTTTAAATATAAGTAAAGTGAGCTAATAGGTCCTGAATATTGAGAGTGGCGTGATTGAATGCATAAATGGAGAGGAAAGGGGGTAATAATTGGGAATAGGTCTACTGCACTTCATCTAATAGCGTTAGTTGATGTTTTGGTTGACATAATTGGAAATAAATAGGAGATCCAGCAAAAGCCTTGTGCAATTTCATTTCTTATGTTTAATATGCGATCTTATTTATAGAATGAACTTAGAAAATGGGAAACATTAGGAAAATGGGTTTAAATATGCTATTAAAGTAAACTGACTTATACAGGGAAGATGAAGACTGGCCTGCTGATGACGTCATTTGTCCATTAGCGATGCCTTGCATGGGTCACTGGGGTAACATAACTTGGGTATGCCAGGAGCTGGCATACCCAAATTATGTTACCCAGATCCCACCCCCAGGCAAATTGAAGACTAGCTAGCCGATGACGTCATTGACCATTAGCGATGCCTGTGGGCGGGTCACTGGGGTAACGAAATTCGGCTATGACAGGAACCGATCTTTTAATCCCATTGAACAAAATGGCAGGACCTAGTAGGGTACCTTTTTATCTCACATTTTGGAAAATGACATATGTTTGACCATAGAGAAAGATAAATGAATGAAAATATTAGGAGACTGAGGCACTAGTGAATAAAAATTGAAAAACATACCCTGGGCTAGATGCAACCGTTGGAAACAATGAAAACACTCCTGAGGCTACAACTGTGTGCCCGGAGAAAAATTTGAAAACACCCCTGTAGCTACAACCGTGCACGGGGAAAAAATGACCACCCCCCCTGTATCCAAACCGTGTGTGGGAAAAAGCAAAACGCACAGTTTTGGTCATAACTTCCACTACTATTTACCGTAGTGCCCTATATTTGCCCTATGCCCAATAAACGATCCCTGAAGAAAGATTGACAATGCTTAAATTACATTTTCTAGAAAGGCAAAGAAATAGGGGCGACATGATAGAGGTGTGACTGGTCATGATAAAGTGGGGATATTAATAGCCTATTAATATCTCAATACCTCAACTGTACTCTGACATCACAGGCAATATTCGGGTACCTTGGCTCGTATTTTTTCGCACATTTTGTTATTCAATTCATAAGCCCTAACAAACCATCCTAGCCTAACTTATTATATAACAAACAAAATACATTTCTACAGACTCGTTTTAGCGAAGACGCAAAAAGCTGCCTATTATAGGGATAGAGTATTAGCTCCCATTAGCAAATAGGTGTTAAGGCCAACACCAACCCTACTCTTCAACTGTGTGTGACGTCACCAGATGGACAATGCAGCATTGGCATCCAACTTGCATATGTACTGTATTAGACATTATTCAAATGGCTGTACTAGCCATCCCCAGCTAACCTAATCAGAGGTTTAAGTATATACATTTTAGTCATCCACGACTGTAATCATTATTCAGTGATAAGTTCAAACTGTATATTATTATTCATAAGAACAATATAAGCAAACTGCCACGACTCAATGGATCAATGGCTGCTTCAGCTTCTATATGCTTCATTTCGTCCTTTTTACTGTATATATCAAATAAGACTACCTATCCTTGGGTAGGAAAGCTTAATTTTAAGAAGGGACTTCATACATTATTTACCTGAAACTCACGATGCTAAAACACATCATGAATTAGGAGGCGAGAGCACACAACTTCACTGCAAGATATGAAATAACATGGGAAATTTGGAAAATGACAGTCATACATTGTTAAAATTGGTTTTATTTCATGGTTATATTAAATAGTTAACATTGTTTAATATAAACAATTTATAAAAAAAAAACATTACCACTTGACATTTACGCAATTTTAAATAATTTACGGTTGTTTTCAACATATTTAGAAATGAATTCGAATAATTGTATGGAAGTTAACGAGCGACCTCGAAAACCGGTAGTGTATTTATGTGACACCAGCTTCATTGCCATTTCTTGTGTAAGGTGTTCGTCATCATTGTAAAACTTACGTATTTTACTTGTTAGTTTGTTTATGAATTTGTCTGCATGGACATTACATTTTTCAACTTCTCTATGCATCCTAATTCTTCATAACTAATGAAGTCCGGAATGTCAACAGTCATGTCATGGAGTGAGCGTTTGTCTTTCTTTCAAATATTAGTCCTCGACGAAGTTGAGCCGCTGGATGGAGTCACCTTTCTCTGAGCTCTGGTGGTATCAAAAGTCATCTCACGACTTAAATGTGAGAGTTTAGCTGACGAACGTTTTTCTTTAAGCATGATGAGCATCTGCATGGGGTCTGCGTCCTTCACGACCTCTGGTGGTTCATTTATTAAGTTGGACAGCGCGGGCAGAATTTTTTTAGCTCTCAAATGTTCTGAAAACAGACTTTGAAGTTCTAAAGGCAGACTTGAATTTCGTTTCATTATTCAGTGCTTTTTCCTTGAAGGTTTCTTTGTGAAATGGAATTTGATTATTCCCATTTTCTTCCTGATCTAGAGGCTCATATTTTCCATATATGTAACGTATAACTGCAGTCTCCATCACAAAAGAAATGCAGCATAATCTCAAGTGATGAACACTAACGCCATGATTAACTGATGATTTACCGATGTCCATTATTAACTGTACTGTAGATGAAAGTGTCGTCGATGAACACTGGTCGGTAGATCCTATGGTGACCAAATGGTTCTTGTTTCAGATTTAGCTTGTACTTGTAGGCCCCTCCTAACCCCTCTGCATACTCCGCCTCCACGCAGGTCGCACACCAAACCTGTGTCAGGTTAGGTTAGGGTCTAAGTTTCATTTCTTTGAACTGTACCCTGGGGCTGGTCCTCTCCCCCAGTTCGGTTGAGATGATCTACCTGCACACCTGCTCTAACAATGTGGTCCTTTATAGACTTACCTCGCCTCCAGGCGATCATAGAAGGGTTTTGAATCATAGAAGATTCAGCGATCATAGAAGGGATCATAGTGTGGGAATTTTACCCAGGAAGGATGTTCACTGTACGTTTCACTCATCCATGTGCATACTTCCTGGAGTTTTATCTTAAGCTGTGCTGCAAGGCCAGGGAAGAAAAGTGTTGGGAGGATACATGTCTTGTCTTCCACTTGTGTTCTAGGCCTGAGTAGCTCCGCCCTTGTTTTTTCTCAGAGTTTCTCCAGGGCCGCATGTATTATTGTCTCTGGGTAGTCTCTGTTCCTGAACATACCCCATAGGTCATCAAGCTGGGGATATAGCGTCTCTTTGCTGTTAATTAATCTGCTTGAGTGAGTCCAAGTGAGTAGGGTAGCGATTTCTTCAAGGCTAGTGGTTGGCTCGAGTCTAATTCCAGATACGTGTAAAGGCTAGTCGGTTTATAGTATGCCTTCGTATGCAGATCCCTGGTTAGCTGGTCTATATACACTGTTGTATCTAGGAAATTTATCGTGGAGTCAGTGTGTTCGAGGGTAAACTTAAGGTTCTCATGAACTGTATTTGACCATGAAAAGAAACCTAGGCACGGGAACCGTCCTCCATTATTCCGAAGATGTCGTCTATGTAACAAATATACCGCCGGTCCGTCCTTCCTGTGGGATCGTTTCCTCTCAAACACTACATGCACAAATATTTCAGCGATTGCCACACTACTGGATGCTCTTATCGCTGTACGCTTGGTTTGCCGGTATGCTCGTCCTTCAAACTGCAAAAGGGTGTCATCACATGGAGGATGGCCTCCTCAAGAGTTTGTTTCGAGGGGTCCTCCATACTCCTGCGTCTCTAAGTTCCTCACTGATTTTTGCTTTGTTATCTGAAAAAAAAAGTTGCTACTACCTTTGCAGCTTCTCTGGTAAGCTCGGGTACAGCGATACCACATCCATGGAAAAAAGGCGGGCCCCTCTTGGGACGGGGCCTCTAATTTCTGCAATTTTCTTGTGGAAATCCGTCATATCTTTGATTCTTTCCGGTAGTAAATGTAGTAAGGGGTTCAGGAGGGCTGTGCAGATCTACTGGCCTTGTTGGGGCCTGGCAGCTACTTAGAACCCGTCTCCCTTGCCACGTTCCTGTTTCTTCTAGTGCTCTATGGCTCTTTGGTAAAAGGTAGAGGTGGAGAATGATGAATTCAAAGGCTAGGAAGAAATCTCTCGCCCCTGCCTGCACGAGTCCTCCTTTCCCGTCCCCAGTTTTGTTTTCGAACAGCTTGAGGACTATCCTTTTACTCCTCGTTTGGGCGTTTCTAAGTGCCGCATCCTGGTTGTGTATCTGTTTGTAGGCTGCAGTGTCTGTCAGGTGCCTCTTCATCTCGTTCCTGTAGTTGTCCTTTCTCCAGGCGACGACAGCACCTCCCTTATCCGCGGGCTATATCACAATATCCGTGCGTCCTTTCAGCGTTGATAGGGCGTCCTTCTCCTCCCTTGTGAGATTGCAGTTGCGTCGTCGTTCCGCACAGCGGTTGAGGTCTACCTTCATTTGCTGGATTACCGGTTTAAGGCCTAGGTTGTAGTTTGGGCACTGGACTGGTTTGTCGAGATGGAGGTACCTAAAAGAGAGCGAGAGTTTAGTTTTTAATTGCTCCCAGTGACTTGCCTTGCTCCGGCCGGAGGTTGCTCCAAACTTAGTTGAAACTAGTTTCCAAGTTGTTGCAAAATATCGATAAATGGATTTGAGGAGGGGGGGGGGGGGGTGTAACGAGTCACTTACGAGCCTGGCCCGAGAACGGTATGCCGGAAACGAGCATTTGGCTTTTAAGAGGACAGGCTGCATTACTACAGTTCAAGTCATCAATGAATTGGCAGAGTTCACCCAGACATGAAATTTACCATCTAGACCCGCATGGAGGAGCTTCCCTTACTAAGTACTTGTGTGTATATATATATTGTATATATGTATAGACGGAGAAAGACTCCTATAAAGGTTTATTACAAGGACTCAAACCTTCACTTTTATATAGATCCTACCACCCGGTTTCTCTGAAGAGACCTATCTTTCTCCCCGAGAATCTGAGTCAAAGGTATATTTAGTGACCAGAATAATCTGGGGAAAGCCTTGTAGGAGCTCTGGGGCGTCCTTAAAGTAAGAGGCTGCCCAGAATATACCATAGGAGAAGCTGCCAAGAAACTGGCTCCTCTCCAGCAACAAAATATTGTTCGGGAACAAACATCCAGTCTATAGAAGATGGTTCCATGTTATATATTCCTACAGCTTCAGAAAGCATCTGAAGAAGTTAACAAGCTCTAGTCTTAGATGAAGGAAACGATCGGCGAACTTCCGACCTAGAACTTGCTTCCTTCGGAGCCTTCTTTGTTAGCTTGGGGAAAAAAATGGAAGTAATTAGTGTCCTGCTCTTAAGGCCGTTATCTGTGGTCATGGAAGCTCCGCCAATTATATAATATTTTCTTCCCAATCAAGAGATACTTTGCACTTACAAATCAGTAACACCACGTTACCCCGTTCAGGAGACCCAGAAACGTTCACCTTTTAACACTTCACAGGTCCTGCTGCCTGACCACAATATTTGTCGATTTGCAGAATTGTTACAGCATTCAAAGGCTACCAATATCTTGTGCACGATGCAGATGATGGCAACGTAGCTGCAAGTGCTCAGCCTCCCGACACTGTCCGACGGTATATTCAGCTTACTAGGTTTAGCCCCGGTACTTTCCCCTCACGCTAAAACTTTCCTCTTGCCAGTCTCTCCTAACCCCAACTGAAGCATAACCCTCTTGGGTATTTTTATTTATATATATATATATTTGATTGGACTGGTGGGATAGAAAACAGACTAACAAATATGGACGGAGAGGAGGGGATTGAAATGTAACCGAAATTGTTAGCTTAACATTAATTATATAATAAACCACAACTAAATGTTAAAATTAAGAGCCTGAAGAACGGTTTATCACTCTGAAGTGGTTAACGCATAGAGTACTTTAGACTATAACTATTAGAAGATCACTACTTCAAGGCATAGTGTGTAAACTATTAAAATTATTAAACTTAGTTCCTTCACCTATGGTACTTAAGTGGGAATATGTATCAACTACATAATGACCATCTGCGATTCAAGAGAAGTTTTTCCAAGTAACTTTAATCCCTCCATACCTGCAGTAGCGTTGTAAAAGACCACGTTCATGGGTCTGGTTGACCATACCTGCAGTGCTGTTGTACTGATGCACCCTCATACATACCTGAAATGACATTAAATACATAAAAATACTAAATTGGACATCTCGCAAAGTTTGAGAAACATCCCGCAAGACAATCACTCGGGTCAGATTTCATCTAAAAAGCCGACTTACCACCGAATGGTAAAACGCAATCTCAGACTTGACTCATCCACAGCCCGTTCTCAACACAACGTCCAAGTGATCGTCAACCCGGCAACCAAGTAAGTAATTATCAAATGAAGGCACCAAACTGGGAAGGCCATGTAGCACCATCAAATGTGCAGGATAATCAGAGGGCGCTAAATATCACCAAGGATGCCAATACGAGAACAGAAACACACAAGGCGAACGATATCAAAAGTATCCGAGTCACCAAGAATACTATCGAGAGAGAAGCGAACTCGGGGGACAGTCGGAAAAAATAGACACGCTATTCCCGGAAATCAGGACATTCAAGAAGGATATGCACGACCGTAAGAGAATGCAATTAGGACAATAAGGAGCAGGGCGGCGCTCCAAGTGACCACGAGTGAAACAAGTTTGGCCAATTCGCAGTATCGCCAGGGCCGTTTCCAATCGCCGGTTACGGAGGTAGGAGGACGGCCAAGAGTACAACTTAAGAGAACGTAGTTTGTTACCAGTAACAGACGACCAACAAGCATGCCAACGGGTAAGGATGGGGGAATGGATTACCGGGTAAAAACGTCTGAATAAGGAATTCCTTTACGAGAGATGGGACAAGAACGGACAGCTTTCCTGGCAGCAGCATCCGCACGCTCATTTAAAGAAACACCAATATGGCTGGGAACTCGACAAAACTCAGCCGACTTAAATTTACTGTGAACAAGAAACAGCCAATGTTCGATCTCGACAACCATTGGATGAACCAGATTAAAGGACCCGAGAGCAATGAGGGCACTACATGAGCCCGCACTGACAGGCAGCGGGGAGAGTTAATAGACGGAGGAGAAGGACGGAAAGGAGGATCGGAGGGAGACGAGGAAGAAGACAGGAGACATGACAGACCGGGTAGAAAGAAGGGGGAACCCCAGACAGAGGACCAGGAGGGGGATCCTTCGGTACAGAACTCAAAGGAACAGAGGAGGGGGCAGTGGTTGTATCAGGGTCCAAGGCCCGGAAACGGTTGAGTCTGAGGAAGGTGGAAAGGACGAGGAGAGGAAGAGCGCAACACATGAGCATAAGGCGGGAGCCGGCAAACATGGCGCCTCACATCAGGAAAAGATAAATGCTCCCGGTGCTTCAAGTTGAGGACAGCTACCTCAAACTTGTAATGGATACACGCACGGGAGACGGTAGGATGGGCCTCACTGCAGTTTACGCTGCGAGCCTGGGGGAGAAGTGCACTCCGACTTAAGATTGACCTTCGCCCCTAAACAAAGGACAAAGAGCCCCAGAGCAGTGGAAGGCACCATGTGTAAACCCCCAGCACTTGTTACAGAGCCTAGGAGAAGGAATGTACTCCTGGACAGAGCACCTGGCACCAGCAAGAATGACAGAGGGT
>NC_091161.1:18810519-18847176 GCF_040958095.1 Procambarus clarkii | reverse complement strand
AAAGGGTTGCTTCAGTTGGGGTTAGGAGAGACTGCAAGAGGAAAGTTTTAGCGTGAGGGGAAAGTACGGGGCTAAACCTAGCAAGCTGAATATACCGTCGGACAGTTTCGGGAGGCTGAGCACTTGCAGCTACGTTGCCATCATCTGCATCGTGCACAAGGTATTGGTAGCCCTTGAATGTTGTAGCAATTCTGCAAGTCGACAATATTGTGATCAGGTGGCAGGACCTGTGAAGTGTTAAGGTGAACGTTTCTGGGTCTCCGGAACGGGGTAACGTTGTGTTCCTGATTTGTAAGTGCAAAGTATCTCTTGATTGGGAAGAAAATGTTATATAATTGGCGGAGCTTTCATGACCACAGATAACGGTCTTAAGAGCAGGACACTAATTACTTCCATTTTTTTTCCCCAAGCTAACAAAGAAGGCTCCGAAGGAAGCAAGTTCTAGGTCGTAAGTTCGCCGATTGTTTCCTTCATCTAAGACTAGAGCTTGTTACTTCCTTTCAGATGCTTCCTAAAGCTGTAGGAATATATAACATGGAACCATCCTCTAATGACTGGATGTTTGTTCCTGAACAATATTTTGTTGCTGGAGAGGAGCCAGTTTTCTTGGCAGCTTCTCCTATGGTATTATTCTGGGCAGCCTCTTACTTTAAGGACGCCCCAGAGCTCCTACAAGGCTTTCCCCATATTATTCTGGTCACTAAATATACCTTTGACGCAGATTCTCAGGGAGAAAGATAGGTCTCTTCAGAGAAACCGGGTGGCAGGATGCATATTGCATATAAAAGTGAAGGTTTGAGCCTTGTAATATACCTTTATAGGAGTCTTTCTCCGTCTATACATATATACAATATATATATACATACACAAGTACTTAGTAAGGGAAGCTCCTCCATGCGGGTCTAGATGGTAAACTTCATGTCTGGGTGAACTCTGCCAATTCATTGACGACTTGAACTGTAGTAAAGCAGCCTGTCCTCTTAAAGCCAAATGCTCGTTTCAGGCATTCCGTTCTCGGGCCAGGCTCGTAAGTGACTCGTTACACCCCCCCCCCCCCCTCAAATCCATTTATCGAAATTTTGCAACAACTTGGAAACTAGTATCAACCAAGTTTGGAGCAACCTCCGGCCGGAGCAAGGCAAGTCACAGGGAGCAATTAAAACTAAACTCTCGCTCTCTTTTAGGTACCCTCCATTCTCGACAAACCAGTCCAGTGCCCAACTACAACCTAGGCCTTTAAACCGGTAATCCAGCAAATGAAGGTAGACCTCAAGCGCGGGTGCGGAACGACGACGCACTGCAATCTCACAAGGGAGGAGAAGGACGCCCTATCAACACTGAAAGAACGCACGGATATTGTGATAAAGCCGGCGGAATAAGGGAGGTGCTGTCGTCACCTGGAGGAAGGACAACTACAGGAACGAGATGGAGGCACCTGGCAGACACTGCAGCCTACAAACAGGACACAAAACCAGGATGCGGCACTTAGAAACGCCCCCAAACGAGGAGTAAAAGGATAGTCCTGAAGCTGTTCGAAAACAAAACTGGGGACGGGAATGGATGGACTCGTGCAGGCAGGGGCGAATGATTTCTTCCTAGCCTTGAATCCATCATTCCCACCTCTACCTTTTACCAAAGATCCATAAAGCACTAGAAGAAACAGGAACGTGGCATGGGAGACGGGTTCTAAGCAGCTGCCAGGCCCCAACAAGGCCAGTAGACTGGATCTGCACCGCCCTCCTGAACCCTTTACTACGTCTACTACCAGAAAGAATCAAAGATATGACGGATTTCCTCAAGTAAATTGCAGAAATTAGAGCCCCCGTCCCCAAGAGGGGCCCGCCTTTTTTTCCATGGATGTGGTATCGCTCTACCCGAGCATACCACAGAGAAGCTGCAAATGTCGGTAGCAACTTTTTTTTTTTTACAGATAACAAAGCAAAAATCAGAGGAACTTAGAGACGCAGGAGTATGGAGGACCCCTCGAAAAACTCTGTAGGAGGCCATCCTCCATGTGATGAGACACCCTTTTGCAATTTGAAGGATGAGCATACCGGCAAAACAAGGGTACAGCGATAAGAGCATCCAGTAGTGTGGCAATCGCTGAAATATTTGTGCGTGTAGTGTTTGAGAGGAAACTATCCCACAGGAAGGACGGACCGGCGGTATATTTGTTACATAGACGACAGCTTCGGAATAATGGAGGACGGTTCCCGTGCCTAGGTTTCTTTTCATGGTCAAATACAGTTCATGAGAACCTTAAGTTTATCCTCGAACACACTGACTCCACGATAAATTTCCTAGATACAACAGTGTATATAGACCAGCTAACCAGGGATCTGCATACGAAGGCATACTATAAACCGACTAGCCTTCAAACGTATCTGAAATTAGACTCGAACCAACCACTAGCCTTGAAGAAATCGCTACCCTACTCACTTGGACTCACTCAAGCAGATTAATTAACAGCAAAGAGACGCTATATCCCCAGCTTGATGACCTATGGGATATGTTCAGGAACAGAGACTACCCAGAGACAATAATACATGCGGCCCAGGAGAAACTCGGAGAAAAAACAAGGGTGGAGCTACTCAGACCTAGAACACAAGTGGAAGACAAGAGATGTATCCTCCCAACCCTTTTCCCTGGCCTTGCAGCACAGCTTAAGATAAAACTCCAGGAAGTATGCACATGGATGAGGGAAACGTACAGTGAACATCCTTCCTGGGTAAAATTCCCACAAAACCCTATGATCGCCTGGAGGCGAGGAAAGTCTATAAAGGACCACGTTGTTAGAGCAGCTGTGCAGGTAGATCTCGACCGAACTGGGGGAGAGGACCAGCCCCAGGGTACAGTTCAAAGAAATGAAACGTAGACCCTAACCTAACCTGACACAGGTTTGGTGTGCGACCTGCGTGGAGGCGGAGTATGCAGAGGGGTTTGGAGAGGCCTACATGTACAAGCTAAATCTGAAACAAGAACCATTTGGTCACCATAGGATCTACCGACCAGTGTTCATCGACGACACTTTCATCTACAGTGCAGTTAATAATGGACATCGGTAAATCATCAGTTAATCATGGAGTTAGTGTTCGTCACTTGAGATTATGCTGCATTTTTTTGTGATAACGACTGCATTTATACGTTACATATATGGAAAATATGAGCCTCTAGATCAGGAAGAAAATGGGAATAATCAAATTCCATTTCACAAAGAAACCTTTAAGGAAAGAGCACTGAATAATGAAACAAAATTCAAGTCTGCCTTTAGAACTTCAAAAGTCTGTTTTTGGAACATTTGAGAGCTAAAAAATTTCTGCCCGCGCTGTCCAACTTAATAAATGAACCACAGAGGTCGTGAAGAACGCAGACGTTACAAAAACGTTCGTCATCTAAACTCTCACATTTAAGTCGTGAGATGACTTTTGATATGCCACCGGAGCTCAGAAAAAGGCGACTCCATCCAGCGGCTCAACTTCGTCGAGGACCAATATTTGAAAGACAAACGCTCACTCCATGACATGACTGTTGACATTCCGGACTTCATTAGTGATGAAGAATTAGGATGCATAGAGAAGTTGAAAGATGTAATGCCCCATGCTGACAAATTCATAAACTAACAAGTAAAATACGTAAGTTTTACAACAATGACGAACACCTTACACAAGAAATGGCAATGAAGCTGGTGTCACATAAATACACTACCGGTTTTCGAGGTCGCTCGTTAACTTCCATACAATTATTCGAATTCATTTCTAAATATGTTGAAAACAACCGTAAATTATTTAAAATTGCGTAAATGTCAAGTGGTAATGGTTTTTTTATAAATTGTTTACATTAAACAATGTTAACTATTTAATATAACCATGAAATAAAACCAATTTTAACAATGTAAGACTGTCATTTTCCAAATTTACCATGTTATTTCATATCTCGCAGTGAAGTTGTGTGCTCTCGCCTCTTAATTCATTTAGTTTTAGCATCGTGAGTTTTAGGTAAATAATGTAAGAAGTCCCTTCTTAAAATTCAGCTTTCCTACCCAAGGATAGGTAGTCTTATTTGATATATACAGTAAAAAGGACGAAATGAAACATAGAAGCTGAAGCAGCCATTGATCCATTGAGTCGTGGCAGTTTGCTTATATTGTTCTTATGAATAATAATATACAGTTTGAACTTATCACTGAATAATGATTACAGTCGTGGATGACTAAAATGTATATTCTTAAACCTCTGATTAGGTTAGCTGGGGATGGCTAGTACAGCCATTTGAATAATATCTAATACAGTACATATGCAAGTAGGACGCCAACGCTGCATTGTCCATCTGGTGACGTCACACACAGTTGAAGAGTAGGGTTGGTGTTGGTCTTAACACCTATTTGTTAATGGGAGCTAATACTCTATCCCTATACTAGGCAGCTTTTTGCGTCTTCGCTAAAACGAGTCTGTAGAAATGTATTCTGTTTGTTATATAATAAGTTAGGCTAGGATGATTTGTTATGGCTTATGAATTGAATAACAAAATGAGCAATTAGCGAAAAAATACGAGCCAAGGTACCCGAATATTGCCTGTGATGTCAGAGTACAGTTGAGGTATTGAGAGAGATATTAATAGGCTATTAATATCCCCACTTTATCATGACCAGTCACACCTCTATCATGTCGCCCCTATTTCTTTGCCTTTCTAGAGAATGTAATTTAAGCATTGTCAATCTTTCTTCAAGGATCGTTTATTGGGCATAGGGCAAATATAGGGCAAATATAGGGCACTACTGTAAATAGTAGTGGAAGTTATGACTAAAACTGTGCGTTTTGCTTTTCCCACGCACGGTTTAGCTACAGGGGGGGGGGGCATTTTTTCCCCATGCACGGTTGTAGCTACAGGGGTGTTTTCAAATTTTTCTCCGGGCACACAGTTGTAGCCTCAGGGGTGTTTTCAATGTTTCCAACGGTTGCATCTAGCCCAGGGTATGTTTTTCAATTTTTATTCACTAGTGCCTCAGTCTCATAATATTTTCATTCATTTATCTTTCTCTATGGTCAAACATATGTTATTTTCCAAAATGTGAGATAAAAAGGTACCCTACTAGGTCCTGCCATTTTGTTCAAGGGGATTAAAAGATCGGTTCCTGTCATAGCCTAATTTCGTTACCCCAGTGACCCGCCCACAGGCATCGCTAATGGTCAATGACATCATCGGCTAGCTAGTCTTCAATTTGCCTGGGGGTGGGATCTGGGTAACATAATTTGGGTATGCCGGCTCCTGGCATACCCAAATTATATTACCCCAGTGACCCATGCAAAGGCATCGCTAATGGACAAATGACGTCATCAGCAGGCCAGTCTTCATCTTCCCTGTATAAGTCAGTTTACTGAAATAGCATATTTAAACCCATTTTCCTAATGTTTCCCATTTTAAGTTCATTCTATAGACAAGATCGTATATTAAACATAAGAAATGAAATTGCACAAGGCTTTTGCTGGATCTCCTATTTATTTCCAATTATGTCAACCAAAACATCAACTAACGCTATTAGATGAAGTGCAGTAGACCTATTCCCAATTATTACCCCCTTTCCTCTCCATCTATCCATTCAATCACGCCACTGTCAATATTCAGGACCTATTAGCTCACTTTACTTATATTTAAAGTGTCCAGTCAAGGATCGTTTGAGCATAGGAATGAATGAAACCCACCATCAACCATTGCATGTAGCAAAGGGGGGAGCAACACAGAGCATGAACTAATGTGTATCTTAGAGTTCGCCCTTGTTACATGTATTTACCCAGGTCTTTTTCCTAAATCTGAAACTTACCCAATTTATACCAATTGTTTCCTGTTCTGTCTCGTGTTTATAGTATTAATAGGCTATTAATATCCCCCCTTTATTATAAAAAATTACACAATGTGTGGAACTCAAGCCAGAGGATAAAATAAGAAAAATCATTGTCCTCCACTATCCCTTGCATATGGCCCGTGACCATCTCGAAAAGCTGAACTATGTGGTGTCAGCAGAGAGATGTCAGGTTAAAACCACAAAGCAGGAAACCCGACAAGTCCTTCTTACAGTAAGAGGACGGATCCTGGAGAAACTTGACCTTGGAATCTAGGACGTGTTCCAACACAGGCCTTACACCCCAGAGCCCCTAAGATGCTTCAGATGTCAGAGATTTGGGTATCACAAAGATGGCTGGCAACGCCCAGTGAGGTGCGGAGTCTGCAGCCAGCACCACAACACAAAAATATGCATTGATAAACACAAGGCAAACCACCCTGTCCAAGCAAAGTGCCCAAATTGCTCCGAAGCACATCACGCCTGGAACTGGAAATGCCCTAAAAGGCTCAAAAGGCTTCAAACGAACCCCACCACGCCTACAGCGGAGCCGAAGCCCCCACCAAAACTGGGGGCTCGCTCCCACCAGCTCCCCTGCCCACAAAAACTGCGTGGGGTCTACCTATTCTGGTAGAGGGGGCACACGGCTCTTCACCTTCAGCCATGGTGAAGGGTGTGAAGGCCTCAAAGACAAAGGGATAGCTGGAGGCCACAAGAAACATGTTCAAGGCAGTCGCCCTCCCATTGCATCCAGTAAGCACACTGGGGACAATAAAGATAAGAGTAACAATACCAGTGTCAAAGTGTCCACTGAGATGGGTCAAAAAGTAGCCAGGCCCCAAACCTGTACAAGAGTAATTAGTGCTCCCGCTCAACTGGACGCTCTCTGGCCAATGCTCAAAACTTTGGTCACGGAATTGGTTGAAAGTCTGTTGTCGATACACGATATCAAGCAAACCACAGAGACACGGAAGACAGTTGAGCACAAGCTCATGAACTTCGAAAATATAATATCCTTGCCTTCAAAAACGCAGGGCAGGAGACACTCCCCTAAAAAACAGTCCAGCTCGTCTGAAAGCGACCTAGATGAATAAATTTCAGGTCCACTAAGATCCTCTACACCAATCACAACTTTCATGGCGTGTTCATCAGATTTGGGGGGAGCCGGTCGGCCGAGCGGACAGCATGCTAGACTTGTGATCCTGTGGTCCTGGGTTCGATCCCAGGCGCCGGCGAGAAACAATGGGCAAAGTTTCTTTCACCCTATGCCCCTGTTACCTAGCAGTAAAATAGGTACCTTTGTGTTAGTCAGCTGTCACGGGCTGCTTCCTGGGGGTGGAGGCCTGGTCGAGGACCGGGCCGCGGAAACACTAAAGCCCCGAAATCATCTCAAGATAACCTCAAGATAACCTCCATGGATACCACGGTAATATCAGCAAATTCCAAGAACCTAGAGGTCTAAAGATCCTGCAATGGAATGCGCAAGGACTGCACACAATTGGAACACTTAAAATGCATAGCAGCAACCAAAGGCATAGACATCCTGATACTGCAGGAGAGCCTGCTTCGAGCCGGATTAGAACCTAAAATCTCAGGCTATCGAGGCTTCTTTCTTCCATGGATCAACGGGCAATCCAGGGGATGTGCAATCTATGTAAAATGTGACCTGATCTCCAAGTCCATAATCAGCCCACCCGATTATGGAGCAGGGACAGAGGTAATGGGAGTATCCATTGAGCTAAGACACGACAAACTTGAAGTGTTTAATGTGTACAGGTCTCAACATGCTGAAATGGATCTCTCTGTTATTTGGACACGCGACTTCATCAAACACAATCATTTGTGGAGATTTTAATGCCAATCATCGATTGGCACTGGGCTCGAACACAACAAATGAGGCCGACATTCACATTGCACATCTACTAGACCAGCTACCAGAAATACAAATCCTAAACAAGAGTAAACCCACCCACATCCAAAGAGGTAAATTAGACCTTACCTTCGTTTCAGCCACCCTAAGAGATGCAACAACATGGTCAGTTGAGCCCACACTCACAAGCGACCACTATGGGGTCCAAATTGATCTTAAGTTATATCTACCCACCCCACCTCCGCGTCCATCTGAAGCCTGGAACTTTGCTTTAGCAAACTGGGACCGATTTCAAAACCTCATTTCTGAGTGGCATAGAAACTATGATCTTCCCGAAGACATTAATCAGGCGGAACAAGATTTTGTCAAAGCGATTCAGAGTGCAGCCAACCACTCAATCCCACTGAAAAAACAGTCCACCGGACACCTAAAGATCATTGGTACTATTGGGAACGTGTCAAAGAACTCAACCATAGACTCAACAGAACAAGAAAGCTATACAAAATGCAGCCAAGTGACCGCAACAGGACCTTACTTTGTGAGGTCAAGGAACATGTGCATCGAGAGACCAGACTAATAAAAGAACAAAAGTGGCTGAATGGTGTTCACATCTGAATGAACACACCTCTCTTGGAGAGATGTGGCAGCAAATCCACTGGGCCAAAGGAAATAAAACGCCTAACTTCCACACCCCAAGGATCCTCAACAGGAAACCAAAGTACTAGAACCCAGGTTTGCAAAAAGAGCAGCCAGCAATCAACTTCCATCAGATGTATTAGAAGTGCAGACAGAATTAGAGGAAAAAAGGTGGGACAGAATCCTTACAGCATGTGAAGAAGTCTCCGACACTAATGCCCCTTTCACACTGGATGAGCTCAATCAGGCTAAGAAAAACTCCAAGGATACATCCCCCAGAGACGACAAAATAACCCATAAAATGATTAGAAACCTTAGCCCAGAGGGAGACGTTGCATACCTAAGGTTAATTACTTTTGCCTGGACTTCTCAAACTAGACGTACAGCTTGGAATAGAGCAGATATAGTGCCGATCCCAAAACCCACAGATCCAGCTAATCTCAGGCCCATCTCCTCAAAGCTGTGCAGCCAAGACGGCTGACAGAATGGCACTCAACAGACTGGAGTGGAAAATGCCTAAACTGCACCATGATATGTATGCCTATAGAAGAGCGGTTGGCACAGTGGAATGTATTACAACTGTTAGCCCACATGAATGACAGACCAGGAATGCTGATATTCCTGGACCTCGAGAAAGGCTTTGAACTGGCTAGCGCCCCAGTTATTCTCTGCTGCCTCATCGACAAAGAGGTCAGAGGCAACCTGCTCTCCTGGACCAAAAACTGTCTCATAAATAGAGGAGCAAGAGTAAAACTTCATGGCACAGTCTCTGAATACAAAATATATGAAAACGGTACACCGCAAGGAGGTATTCTCAGCCCCCTTCTCTTCAACTGTTAAATGGGAAGAATAATGAGGTTGAAACTTCCACATCACTGCAGGCTGCTAAACTACGCGGACGACTTTGTACATCATCATAAAAGGAAGGGATGCGGCGTGCCTTGCAACCAAATGTTTAGACTGCATCAGTAAAGAGGCAAAACACATTGGTATCAAACTCAACCCCTCAAAGACAAAAGCCATGCCCATAAAAATAGCGAAGCCCAACATCCAACTCACAGTACAGGGTCAACCAATTGAATGGGTGGACACCTATCAGTATCTAGGAATAATCCTGGACACACACATGAATTTTAATGCTGAGGTCACTTACTTGAAAGAGCGAACTGCAGCCCGGACGGCAGTCCTCAGGTCGCTAACCTCCCTCTCTGGAGGAGCCAATCTGCAAGTCCTTCGCACATACTATGTACAGGCAGTCAGTTCAGTGATCGACCATGCCGCACCTGCACTCACACGTCTATTACACCAACAGTGGAAAAAGCTTGAAGTTGCCCAAAACAATGCTATGAGAGCCGCACTGGGAGCCCCTATGTGGACCAGGCTTGAAACTTTAAGACTGGAAACGGGTTTGCCCTCTCTTCAAGAATGAATATCACAAAGAACAGCTACAATTATCAGTAAGATAATTATTTCTCCTGATCCAATAAAACAATAGTGGGGCCTTGGTGGTTGGACTTGGCCAAAACAATGGAAACTCTTGGGCTGCAAGAGCAGGAAATGTCCTAACCAGACTACATTTAAAAAGCATGATTCTTGATAGAGGGGGTTATCAAACACACCCAAATTACACTTCTTCCGCACCGTGGGAAGAGCCTACTTTCAAAATAATAATAGAAAGTCTCCCAATGAAAAAGGCTGCCTATGATCCAACAATCCTAAGGCGCATAATAGAAAAGCAAATGTATAGCATTGCAGTAGCAGGAGCCACCCACATCTTCACAGACGGATCGGTTGTCACAGAATATAAGAGTGCTGGCGCTGCGCTTTGCATGGCCAGCGTACAGGCATTTTGAAGACTGGGAGGACTAATATCAACCCATACTGAGCTGTTTGCCATACAGCAGGCATTCGCATTTGTGATTGCACAAAACACTCAAAATGCAATCATACACACAGCCACAAAAGCTGCACTTCATATATTAGGACAAAAACAGTGGAAAGATAACGTGGAAATAATTACCACCATTAAGAATCTTGGAGCAGTCGCTAAAGGCAAACGACTCAACATAACCTTAAACTGGATCCCATCCCATGTTAGAATCCCATTAAATGAGAAAGCTGATGAAATTGCTAAATTGGCAACTCGTCATCCAGTGATACATAAAACAATTCAACCCAGCCTAGAGAACATAAAAAACATCATGGCCAAAAATCTCTCACACCTGAACAAATCCTATCTACACTAGCGAGTAGCTGAAGGTTCGCTCTCTGCAATATGGTATCTTCAGTCAACCAAATTAGAAAGGTTAAATATCCCAAAAGGAACTCGCAGGGAAATAGCAGTTAGGTTAAAAGACTACGTCTAGGTTACAGATGCAACTGGGAGATTTGTGAACCCTGACAGAGAGAGTGCATCTTCTGCCAAACTGTCACAGAAAAGCCATTACTTCACTATCTTCTGGAATGTGAAGCAACCAACGACCTTAGAAGAGTTTTAAGAGTCCCTGAATCTCGCAGTGGCCACCCTGAAGCCATCAACACAGCAACTCTCCTGGTCAAAAAAGGTGTCCAGCAGCTGTACACCCTCATAAAGACTGTCAAGCAGTATCCTCCCCCACGATAACAGCTTGACGATTAAATGCAACCTCTGAAGCTTGAAAAGATTTACTGAACAAAAAATTGTACCACTTACGTGCTATTCATGCCCGTGCCCGTGTTTTTTTGGTGATGTTTTTTATGTACTCTAGGCCGGGTCGCCGGTCGGTCGGCCGAGCGAGAAACAATGGGCAGAGTTTTTCACCCTATGCCCCTGTTACCTAGCAGTAAAATAGGTACCTGGGTGATAGTCAGCTGTCATGGGCTGCTTCCTGGGGGCGGAGGCCTGGTCGAGGACCAGGCCGCGGGGATACTGAAGCCCCGAAATCATCTTAAGATAATCTCAAGATAGGCTGGGTTGAATTGTTTTATGAATCAATTGATGACATGCATTCAGTGCAGACGCTTTGAGCATCACCTTCACTCGACAGACATCACTCCACAGTCAGCATTTAACCGATAGAATGGACCACCAGATTAATTGTGGGGGAACCAACATTGCTGCTCCCATTCATAAAAGGAAAACTCTCTTCAGTACAAGTTCCGACAGTGATGGCGATTGCCATCCTGTGACCAAAGCCAACAGGAAGAACCATTCCATAACCACCTATCAAGAACATAGGCCTCTACCGATGAGCACTCCATCTACTCAGACTAAATCTGCACTGCCAGTCATCAAGGTGCAGCATGCTGAAGGTAAATCCTCCTACGTCACTATAGTGGACCTTGAAAAAGAATACCCCCAGCTTCAGATCAGAGCAAAGCCAAACCTCAGAGGTGAATATATTCTGAGGCCCACAGACGAGACAGCTGCAACGATTCTTAAAAATTGCGACGAACTCAAGCCAGAGGAAAAAACAAGAAAAATCATTGTCCTTCACTATCCCTTGCACATAGCCCTAGCTCATCTCGAAAAGCTGAATTATATGATGTCAGCAGAAAGATGCCAGGTAAAAACTTTGTAAGTTGGCTCCTCCAGAGTAGGAGCTTAGCGACCTGAGGATTGCCGTCCGGGCCTTAGTTCTCTCTCTCAAGTAAGTGACCTCAGCATTAAAATTTATGCGCCCAGGATTATTCCCAGATAACATTAGTTAACACTAATTCGTGATGTTAACTTTGTCAGTTTTACGCATTCCACGTTCTATAGTATGGTGACCAAAACTGAACATCATATAATCTAAATGAGTCCAAAATGAGCTAGATACAGCTGAAGAAAAGCAGGTGTTTAATTGTTTTATTGCTTAATACATATATATAAATATATTCATACATACATACATGTAGTAGGTGTAGTAGGCATCCTTCAGTCTAAGACTATGGAGTTGCGCCCTGACAGGGCGCAAAGCCTGGGTAGGTAGATATGGAGGAGAAGCTGTTACCCATGCAGCAGGTCCCCCCTCTCCACGTTGCTGAAATTATCCAATAGAAAGGCAAATGCCAATACACATGGTTCCAGCAACATACATACATACATACATAAATACATACATACATACATACATACATACATACATACATACATACATACATACATACATACATGACTAGACAATAGCCTGTTTTTTGCCAGCATTACCCCATTTTAGCAGTTGTAATTTATACCATAATAATCTCTAAACTGTATTAAGAGCAAGATTTCAAAATCCCAACAGCTTATTCAATCCAATAGATCTTTCATTTTTGTTCTGTTGATTTATACTGATGCATAACGTTTAGGATTAAGGTATTTTGAAGATTTAAGTACTACATAAGTGTATCATGATTTGAGCAGATACTCGTTTGTTTATAAGCATTATAAAACGTAAGTCATTTAACATATACCGGTGATGTTATTGTTATTGTTGGAAGAAAACCATGTGGAGAACACCTTTGTTTCTCTTCCTTCTTCAAACATTACAGTGGCGACGAGGATTAGTAACACCTAAGGTACGGGTACAATATGAATTTTATCATATCATATATCATATCTGATATATATCATATCTGATATATATCATATCTGATATATATCATATCTGATATATATCATATCTGATATATATCATATCTGATATATATCATATCTGATATATATCATATCTGATATATATCATATCTGATATGAGAATATCTGATATGATATTCTCATGTCAGATATTGATAAAAATACAAGGCACAGCTTCGTGTCATCCTTTGCAGATGACACAAAAATCAGCATGAAAATTACCTCTGCTGAAGACATGGAAAAATTACAAGCAGATATCAACAAAGTTTTCGATTGGGCAGCAGAAAATAACATGTGTAACAGCGATAAATTCCAGGTACTCAGAAACCGCAAAAATGAGGACCTGAAACATAATACAGGGTACACAACACAATCGAATCTGCCCCTAATAGGTAAACAACATGTCAAGGATTTGGGAATAATGATGTCCGACGATTTAAAGTTTAGGGAGCATAACCAAGCAAATAATGCGTCAGCCAAAAAAATGATAGGATGGATTACGAGAACTTTAAAATCCAGGGATCCCATCACGATGGTTGTACTCTTCAAGTCACTGGTTTTGTCCCGTCTCGAGTATTGTTCAGTACTCACTTTCCCCTTCAGAGCAGGAGATTGCTGAAATAGAGGGAATACAGAGAACATATACGGCACGCATAGACGCGATAAAGCACCTAAATTATTGGGATCGTGTCAGAGCTCTCCAAATGTACTCACTAGAAAGGAGACGAGAGAGATACCAAATAATATACACATGGAAAATACTTTAAGGCCAAATCCCTAATCTACACAGTAAAATAACAACGTACTGGAGTGGACGATATGGAAGAAAATACAGAATAGAAACAGTGAAGAGCAGAGGTGCCGTAGGCACAATCAGAGAACACTGTATAAACATCAGAGGTCCGCGGCTGTTCAACGTCCTCCAAGCAACTATAAGAAATATTGCCGGAACAACCGTGGACATCTTCAAGAGAAAACTAAACTGTTTTCTAAAAGACATTCCGGACCAACCGGGCTGTGGTGGGTATGTGGGCCTGCGGACCGCTCCAAGCAACAGCCTGGTGGACCAAACTCCAACAAGTCAAGCCTGGTCTCGGGCCGGGTTTGGGGAGTAGAAGAACTCCAAGAACCCCATCAAGCAGGTGGTGTTGAGAGGGGGGCAAGATGGTGGCGGTGGTGTGGAGAGGCAGGCAAGATGGTGGCAGTGGTGTGGTGAGGCAGGCAAGATGGTGGCAGTGGTGTGGAGAGGCGGGCAAGATGGTGGCAGTGGTGTGGAGAGGCGGGCAAGATGGTGGCAGTGGTGTGGAGAGGCGGGCAAGATGGTGGCAGTGGTGTGGAGAGGCGGGCAAGATGGTGGCAGTGGTGTGGAGAGGCGGGCAAGATGGTGGCAGTGGTGTGGAGAGGCGGGCAAGATGGTGGCAGTGGTGTAGAGAGGCGGGCAAGATGGTGGCGGTGGTGTAGAGAGGCGGGCAAGATGGTGGCAGTGGTGTAGAGAGGCGGGCAAGATGGTGGCGGTGGTGTAGAGAGGCGGGCAAGATGGTGGCGGTGGTGTGGAGAGGCAGGCAAGATGGTGGCGGTGGTGTGGAGAGGCGGGCAAGATGGTGGCGGTGGTGTGGAGAGGCGGGCAAGTAAGTTACTAATTATCAAAAGAAGGCACCAAACCGGGAAGGCTATGTAGCACCATCAAATGTGCGGAATAATCAGAGGGCGCTAAATATCACCAAGGATGCCAAAACGAGAACAAAAACGCATAAGGAGAACGAGATCAAAAGTATCCGAGTCACCAAGAATTCTATTGAGGGAAAGGTGACCGCGAGAAAGGCTTTGAACTGGCTAGCGCCCCAGTTATTCTCTGCTGCCTCATCGACAAAGAGGTCAGAGGCAACCTGCTCTCCTGGACCAAAAACTGTCTCATAAATAGAGGAGCAAGAGTAAAACTTCATGGCACAGTCTCTGAATACAAAATATATGAAAACGGTACACCGCAAGGAGGTATTCTCAGCCCCCTTCTCTTCAACTGTTAAATGGGAAGAATAATGAGGTTGAAACTTCCACATCACTGCAGGCTGCTAAACTACGCGGACGACTTTGACATCATCATAAAAGGAAGGGATGCGGCGTGCCTTGCAACCAAATGTTTAGACTGCATCAGTAAAGAGGCAAAACACATTGGTATCAAACTCAACCCCTCAAAGACAAAAGCCATGCCCATAAAAATAGCGAAGCCCAACATCCAACTCACAGTACAGGGTCAACCAATTGAATGGGTGGACACCTATCAGTATCTAGGAATAATCCTGGACACACACATGAATTTTAATGCTGAGGTCACTTACTTGAAAGAGCGAACTGCAGCCCGGACGGCAGTCCTCAGGTCGCTAACCTCCCTCTCTGGAGGAGCCAATCTGCAAGTCCTTCGCACATACTATGTACAGGCAGTCAGTTCAGTGATCGACCATGCCGCACCTGCACTCACACGTCTATTACACCAACAGTGGAAAAAGCTTGAAGTTGCCCAAAACAATGCTATGAGAGCCGCACTGGGAGCCCCTATGTGGACCAGGCTTGAAACTTTAAGACTGGAAACGGGTTTGCCCTCTCTTCAAGAATGAATATCACAAAGAACAGCTACAATTATCAGTAAGATAATTATTTCTCCTGATCCAATAAAACAATAGTGGGGCCTTGGTGGTTGGACTTGGCCAAAACAATGGAAACTCTTGGGCTGCAAGAGCAGGAAATGTCCTAACCAGACTACATTTAAAAAGCATGATTCTTGATAGAGGGGGTTATCAAACACACCCAAATTACACTTCTTCCGCACCGTGGGAAGAGCCTACTTTCAAAATAATAATAGAAAGTCTCCCAATGAAAAAGGCTGCCTATGATCCAACAATCCTAAGGCGCATAATAGAAAAGCAAATGTATAGCATTGCAGTAGCAGGAGCCACTCACATCTTCACAGACGGATCGGTTGTCACAGAATATAAGAGTGCTGGCGCTGCGCTTTGCACGGCCAGCGTACAGGCATTTTGAAGACTGGGAGGACTAATATCAACCCATACTGAGCTGTTTGCCATACAGCAGGCATTCGCATTTGTGATTGCACAAAACACTCAAAATGCAATCATACACACAGCCACAAAAGCTGCACTTCATATATTAGGACAAAAACAGTGGAAAGATAACGTGGAAATAATTACCACCATTAAGAATCTTGGAGCAGTCGCTAAAGGCAAACGACTCAACATAACCTTAAACTGGATCCCATCCCATGTTAGAATCCCATTAAATGAGAAAGCTGATGAAATTGCTAAATTGGCAACTCGTCATCCAGTGATACATAAAACAATTCAACCCAGCCTAGAGAACATAAAAAACATCATGGCCAAAAATCTCTCACACCTGAACAAATCCTATCTACACTAGCGAGTAGCTGAAGGTTCGCTCTCTGCAATATGGTATCTTCAGTCAACCAAATTAGAAAGGTTAAATATCCCAAAAGGAACTCGCAGGGAAATAGCAGTTAGGTTAAAAGACTACGTCTAGGTTACAGATGCAACTGGGAGATTTGTGAACCCTGACAGAGAGAGTGCATCTTCTGCCAAACTGTCACAGAAAAGCCATTACTTCACTATCTTCTGGAATGTGAAGCAACCAACGACCTTAGAAGAGTTTTAAGAGTCCCTGAATCTCGCAGTGGCCACCCTGAAGCCATCAACACAGCAACTCTCCTGGTCAAAAAAGGTGTCCAGCAGCTGTACACCCTCATAAAGACTGTCAAGCAGTATCCTCCCCCACGATAACAGCTTGACGATTAAATGCAACCTCTGAAGCTTGAAAAGATTTACTGAACAAAAAATTGTACCACTTACGTGCTATTCATGCCCGTGCCCGTGTTTTTTTGGTGATGTTTTTTATGTACTCTAGGCCGGGTCGCCGGTCGGTCGGCCGAGCGAGAAACAATGGGCAGAGTTTTTCACCCTATGCCCCTGTTACCTAGCAGTAAAATAGGTACCTGGGTGATAGTCAGCTGTCATTGGCTGCTTCCTGGGGGCGGAGGCCTGGTCGAGGACCAGGCCGCGGGGATACTGAAGCCCCGAAATCATCTTAAGATAATCTCAAGATAGGCTGGGTTGAATTGTTTTATGAATCAATTGATGACATGCATTCAGTGCAGACGCTTTGAGCATCACCTTCACTCGACAGACATCACTCCACAGTCAGCATTTAACCGATAGAATGGACCACCAGATTAATTGTGGGGGAACCAACATTGCTGCTCCCATTCATAAAAGGAAAACTCTCTTCAGTACAAGTTCCGACAGTGATGGCGATTGCCATCCTGTGACCAAAGCCAACAGGAAGAACCATTCCATAACCACCTATCAAGAACATAGGCCTCTACCGATGAGCACTCCATCTACTCAGACTAAATCTGCACTGCCAGTCATCAAGGTGCAGCATGCTGAAGGTAAATCCTCCTACGTCACTATAGTGGACCTTGAAAAAGAATACCCCCAGCTTCAGATCAGAGCAAAGCCAAACCTCAGAGGTGAATATATTCTGAGGCCCACAGACGAGACAGCTGCAACGATTCTTAAAAATTGCGACGAACTCAAGCCAGAGGAAAAAACAAGAAAAATCATTGTCCTTCACTATCCCTTGCACATAGCCCTAGCTCATCTCGAAAAGCTGAATTATATGATGTCAGCAGAAAGATGCCAGGTAAAAACTTTGTAAGTTGGCTCCTCCAGAGTAGGAGCTTAGCGACCTGAGGATTGCCGTCCGGGCCTTAGTTCTCTCTCTCAAGTAAGTGACCTCAGCATTAAAATTTATGCGCCCAGGATTATTCCCAGATAACATTAGTTAACACTAATTCGTGATGTTAACTTTGTCAGTTTTACGCATTCCACGTTCTATAGTATGGTGACCAAAACTGAACATCATATAATCTAAATGAGTCCAAAATGAGCTAGATATAGCTGAAGAAAAGCAGGTGTTTAATTGTTTTATTGCTTAATACATATATATAAATATATTCATACATACATACATGTAGTAGGTGTAGTAGGCATCCTTCAGTCTAAGACTATGGAGTTGCGCCCTGACAGGGCGCAAAGCCTGGGTAGGTAGATATGGAGGAGAAGCTGTTACCCATGCAGCAGGTCCCCCCTCTCCACGTTGCTGAAATTATCCAATAGAAAGGCAAATGCCAATACACATGGTTCCAGCAACATACATACATACATACATACATACATACATACATACATACATACATACATACATACATACATACATACATGACTAGACAATAGCCTGTTTTTTGCCAGCATTACCCCATTTTAGCAGTTGTAATTTATACCATAATAATCTCTAAACTGTATTAAGAGCAAGATTTCAAAATCCCAACAGCTTATTCAATCCAATAGATCTTTCATTTTTGTTCTGTTGATTTATACTGATGCATAACGTTTAGGATTAAGGTATTTTGAAGATTTAAGTACTACATAAGTGTATCATGATTTGAGCAGATACTCGTTTGTTTATAAGCATTATAAAACGTAAGTCATTTAACATATACCGGTGATGTTATTGTTATTGTTGGAAGAAAACCATGTGGAGAACACCTTTGTTTCTCTTCCTTCTTCAAACATTACAGTGGCGACGAGGATTAGTAACACCTAAGGTACGGGTACAATATGAATTTTATCATATCATATATCATATCTGATATATATCATATCTGATATATATCATATCTGATATATATCATATCTGATATATATCATATCTGATATATATCATATCTGATATATATCATATCTGATATGAGAATATCTGATATGATATTCTCATGTCAGATATTGATAAAAATACAAGGCACAGCTTCGTGTCATCCTTTGCAGATGACACAAAAATCAGCATGAAAATTACCTCTGCTGAAGACATGGAAAAATTACAAGCAGATATCAACAAAGTTTTCGATTGGGCAGCAGAAAATAACATGTGTAACAGCGATAAATTCCAGGAACTCAGAAACCGCAAAAATGAGGACCTGAAACATAATACAGGGTACACAACACAATCGAATCTGCCCCTAATAGGTAAACAACATGTCAAGGATTTGGGAATAATGATGTCCGACGATTTAAAGTTTAGGGAGCATAACCAAGCAAATAATGCGTCAGCCAAAAAAATGATAGGATGGATTACGAGAACTTTAAAATCCAGGGATCCCATCACGATGGTTGTACTCTTCAAGTCACTGGTTTTGTCCCGTCTCGAGTATTGTTCAGTACTCACTTTCCCCTTCAGAGCAGGAGATTGCTGAAATAGAGGGAATACAGAGAACATATACGGCACGCATAGACGCGATAAAGCACCTAAATTATTGGGATCGTGTCAGAGCTCTCCAAATGTACTCACTAGAAAGGAGACGAGAGAGATACCAAATAATATACACATGGAAAATACTTTAAGGCCAAATCCCTAATCTACACAGTAAAATAACAACGTACTGGAGTGGACGATATGGAAGAAAATACAGAATAGAAACAGTGAAGAGCAGAGGTGCCGTAGGCACAATCAGAGAACACTGTATAAACATCAGAGGTCCGCGGCTGTTCAACGTCCTCCAAGCAACTATACGAAATATTGCCGGAACAACCGTGGACATCTTCAAGAGAAAACTAAACTGTTTTCTAAAAGACATTCCGGACCAACCGGGCTGTGGTGGGTATGTGGGCCTGCGGACCGCTCCAAGCAACAGCCTGGTGGACCAAACTCCAACAAGTCAAGCCTGGTCTCGGGCCGGGTTTGGGGAGTAGAAGAACTCCAAGAACCCCATCAAGCAGGTGGTGTTGAGAGGGGGGCAAGATGGTGGCGGTGGTGTGGAGAGGCAGGCAAGATGGTGGCAGTGGTGTGGTAGAGGCAGGCAAGATGGTGGCAGTGGTGTGGAGAGGCGGGCAAGATGGTGGCAGTGGTGTGGAGAGGCGGGCAAGATGGTGGCAGTGGTGTGGAGAGGCGGGCAAGATGGTGGCAGTGGTGTGGAGAGGCGGGCAAGATGGTGGCAGTGGTGTGGAGAGGCGGGCAAGATGGTGGCAGTGGTGTGGAGAGGCGGGCAAGATGGTGGCAGTGGTGTAGAGAGGCGGGCAAGATGGTGGCAGTGGTGTAGAGAGGCGGGCAAGATGGTGGCGGTGGTGTAGAGAGGCGGGCAAGATGGTGGCAGTGGTGTAGAGAGGCGGGCAAGATGGTGGCGGTGGTGTAGAGAGGCGGGCAAGATGGTGGCGGTGGTGTGGAGAGGCAGGCAAGATGGTGGCGGTGGTGTGGAGAGGCGGGCAAGATGGTGGCGGTGGTGTGGAGAGGCGGGCAAGTAAGTTACTAATTATCAAAAGAAGGCACCAAACCGGGAAGGCTATGTAGCACCATCAAATGTGCGGAATAATCAGAGGGCGCTAAATATCACCAAGGATGCCAAAACGAGAACAAAAACGCATAAGGAGAATGAGATCAAAAGTATCCGAGTCACCAAGAATTCTATTGAGGGAAAGGTGACCGCGAGGGGCGGTCGGAAAGCAAGACACACGCTCGTCCTGGAAGTCAGGACATTCAAGAAGGACATGCACGACTGTAAGAGGGACAATGCAATTAGGAAAATAAGGAGCAGGGCAGCGCTCCATCAAGTGACCAGGGGTTAAGCGAGTATGGCCAATACGCAATCTCGCCAGAGCTGTTTCCCATCGCCGGTTATAGTGGTAGGAGGACGGCCACGAGGAAACACAACACTTAAGAGTACGTAGTTTGTTACCAGTAACAGACGACCAAGAAGCCTGCCAACAGGTAAGGACGAAGGAATGGATAACCGGGTAAAAGTCGGAATATGGAATACTTTTATGAGAGATGGGACAAGAGCGGACAGCTTCCTTGGCGGCAGCATTTGCACGCTCATTTAAAGACACACCAATATGGCTGGGAACCCAACAAAACTCAACCGACTTAAATATACTGTGAACAAGAAACAGCCAATGTTGGATCTCGACAACTACTGGATGAACCGAATTAAAGGACCCGAGAGCCATGAGGGCACTACGAGAGTCAACAACAACTACAAAGGAAGACTGACAACGAGAAAGCAGGAGACGAAGAGCATAGAGAATAGCATAAAGCTCCGCCGTAAAGATGCTAGTCTCCGGAGGTAAGCGACACATATAAGTGCGATCAGGAAAAACAACAGAGTAGCCAACACCATCTGCAGACTTAGACCCATCGGTAAAGACAGAAACGGAGCGGGAGTGAGAAGAAAAGTGCTCAAGGAAAAGGCGTTTTAGAACCCTAGGAGGAGTAAAAGCTCTAGTGATGCGGGGTCAAGGAAGTAAAAAACTGCGGAAGGGGGACTCTCCACGGGGGCAAAGAAGGAACAACACGAGGAGAAACATTAGAAATACGAACGGAAAGAGAATCCTGTAGGCGAGATAACCGGACAGAAAGAGGGCGATGGTGAAGAGGAACAGGAACCGCAGGAGGGGTAAAAGTTAAAGCACGACAGAGGCGAGAGGAAGGATGTTGTAAGGACCGCGCAAGATAGCGAAGATAGTAGCGATCACAGCAGTCCTGGAGAGATAGGAAGCCAGTGTCAACATATAAGCTAAGGACGGGAGTCGAACGAAAGGCACTAGAACTGAGGCGCAACCCAGTATGGTGCAAAGCATCAAGACGGCGAAGAGTAGAAGGAGAAGCAGACAAGTAAGCAGGGCAACCATAATCGAGCTTAGACAGGACAAGAGAGAAATGTAAAGCAAGGAGAGTGCGCCTATCCGCCCCCCAAGAAGTATGGGACAATACCCGAAGGAGGGTAAGGGCCTTAGAGCACTCAACACGGAGGTAAGAGATATGGGGAGACCAAGACAAACGAGTGTCAAGGAAAAACCCCAAAATCTTCGCGGAATCTTTGTACTCAAGGGGATGACCATAAAGTGACAAAGAGGGACGAATAACGACCCGTTTCCGAGTAAAAGTCATGGCACTAGTCTTAGAAGTAGAGAACTTGAAGCCATGATCGGTGGCCCAAGACGACACGGCATCAATTGCAAGTTGAAGCCGGCGTTGAAGGCGAGGCGAATCATCACCCTGACAGCAAAGGGTAAGATCATCGACATCGTACCCTGGGGCACACCTTCGTATTGCTGAAAAGAGGCAGAGAGAGCGGTACCAAGTCGCACCCAAAAGGAACGACGAGAGAGGAAGCTGCGGAGAAAGAGAGGGAGATGACCACGAGGGCCAAAAGAATGAAGTTGGGATAGAATATGATATCGCCAAGTGGTGTCGTAAGCCTTTTCCAGGTCAAAAAGGACAGCAACAGCGGAGGTCTTCGCAGCAAAAGCAGTACGGATATAGACCTCCAAGTTCACCAGAACATCTGTCATGCTGCGGCACTTGCGGAAACCAAATTGAGAAGGGGAGAGTAGGTGATGGTGTTCCATGAACCATATCAGACGAACGTTAACCATACGTTCAAAGAGTTTGCAGACACAACTTGTGAGGGCAATAGGGCGAAAGTCTTTAGGGGAAGTACCCAGAGACCCCGGTTTCCGAACAGGGAGAACAATGGCATCGAGCCAGTCCTCAGGGACTGATGACGGCTCCCAGATCCAATTATACAGACTCAGTAAATACTGAGACGTGCACGGAGGGAGATGGCGAAGCATCTCATAATGAATACCATTGGAGCCCAGCGCCGTAGAACCGCCGAGGGCCAGGGCAGAACGAAGTTCAGAGAGAGAGAGAAGGGATCATTATAGGGAAGCCGAAGATGAGTGCAGAAATCTAAAGGACGAGACTCAAGGACAGGTTTGTAAAGAAGGAAAGATTGGGGAAGATGAAGACCAGAGCTAACAGAAGAAAAGTGGGAACCCAGTTCGAAAGCGACCTGCAACGGGTCTGCCACAAGAGTACCATGGTGGTGAAGGACCGGTGAAACATCGGGAATGAACTTACCCGCTATCATGAGGATACGCTTATAGATCTGTGGCAGAGGAGTTTCGGACGTAATTGTGGAGACATAAGATGCCCAACATTCATGCTTAGCCATACGGATGGCCCTACGGTCCACCACACTCGCTTTCCGAAAGAAAAGAAAAGAATCGGCCCTCTGCCGACGGCGGTGCCTCTTCCAGGCTGCACGCTTACAGCGGACAGCCTGAGCACAGTCTGCATTCCACCAGGGAACGCACTTCCGTGGACCCATAGAGGAAGAGCGAGGAATAGAGCAGAGGGCAATATCGAAGACAGTGTCATGAAAAAGGCGGAGACCACGAGGGAGAGGTCGGGGAGAGCAGCACTCAGGGTAAATACGTTCCAGTCCGCCATAGCAAACTGCCACCTAGGGAAGGAGAGGGAAGGGCGAAAAGAGAAAAAGGAAACAGGGATGGGGAAATGGTCACTACCATGGAGGTCATCAAGAACCTGCCATGTGAAATCTAAGGAAAGAGAAGAAGAGCAGAAAGAAAGATCAAGACAGGAAAGGGTGCGAGTCCGAGGGTCCAAATGAGTGGGCTCACCAGAATTCAGAAGAGACAGGTAAAAAGAGAGGATAAACGGCTTAAGAAGGCGGTCTCGGGTTTTAGAACATCACCCCAAAGAGATTGACGACAATTGAAATCACCTAGCAGGAGCACAGGCTCCGGCAAGGAGTCCGGGAGGTGTTTCAAATCAGGAAGAGAAAGCGGGACACTCGGGGGGAGATAAATGGAACAAACTGTGTACCATTTCCCCACAAAGATACAAGCAGCAGAACAATGGAGAGGCAAAGGAAAAAGTAAGGGGACGATGGGAACATTAGCGCGAATCAAGAGAGCAGAAGAATTAGGAGCCCCAGCAACGGCTGGGGAAGGGGAGGGAAAGTAATAGCCACGAAAACGACCAGGACGAGCACTAAGCATCGGCTCCTGGAGACAGACACAAAGGGGCGAAAACCGCGAAATCAGAAGTTGGAGTTCGAGGAAATTGGCGTAATAACCTCGAACGTTCCATTGAAGAATAGACATCGACGAGAAGAGAAAGGACAACAACAGAGAACAAGGAAGAAACAAAGGCGAAAGAGCAACATAGCACGTTAAAGAAGATCAGGGTCGGGATCAGGGTCAGCAAAGTCAGGGTTAGGGGGCATGGTTAAACTGAGGAAAGACGGAGGGAAGGAAGCAGGAGAACAGACCAGAGGTGGGTGGGCGGGGTCCGGAGGAGGAGGAAGAGGAGGAGACAATGGGGATGAGCAGTCAAGGACAGCAGCAGGAAGAGGGAGAGTAGAAAGAGGGGAGTGCACCTCAGCAAGGGCAGCAACCGAGAGGGAAGCAGGGGCCAAATAAACCTCCTTAGCAGGAGCAGGGGGCGCAACCACTGAAATGGGAGGGGAAGGAGCAATAGAGCCAGTAGCAGGGCCGAGGCAGAAAGCGAAGCCTTCTTACCCACCGAGAAGGAGGAAGGAGAGGAGCCAGGCTTACGCTTCTGATGGAAAGAGATCGGTGTCCCAGCAACTACGTACCGGGCAATGGATTCCAGCGTCTCAACAGGAGAAGCTGAACGAAAGCACACACGACGGCCGTTAGGAGAGCGATGGACATCCGCCTGCACCGACAGGCGGCGGGGAGAGTCAATAGATGGAGGAAAAGGATGGGAAGGAGGATCGGAGGGAGACGAGGAAGAAGACACAGGAGACATGACAGACCGGGTAGAAAGAAGGGGAACCCCAGACAGAGGACCAGGAGGGGGACCCTTTGGGACAGAACTCAAAGGAACAGAGGAGGGGGCAGTGGGCGTATCAGGGTCCAAGGCCCGGAAATGGTTGTGAGTCTGAGGAAGGTGGGAAGGATGAGGAGAGGAAGAGCACAACACGCGAGCATAAGAGACGTTAGCATAAGGCGGGAGCCGGTGAACCTTGCGCCTCACCTTGGGAAAAGATAAATGCTCCCGGTGCTTCAAGTTGTGGATGGCCGCCTCAAGTTTGTAATGGATACAGGCACGGGAGAAGGTAGGATGGGCCTCACCACAGTTGAGGCAGCGAGCTTGGGGAGAAGTGCACTCCGACTTAGAGTGACCTTCACCCCCACACAAAGAACAGAGAGAGATAGTCCCAGAGCAGCGGAGGGCACCATGCCCAAAACTCCAGCACTTGTTACAAAGCCGAGGAGAAGGCATATACCGCTGGACAGAGCACCTGGCACCAGCAAGAATGACAGAGGATGGAAGGGTCCTACCATCAAAGGTGATCTACACAACTGGAAGGGGTTGACGGCGACGACCACGAGGGGGACGAGTAAACGAGTCTACCTTGTGATGGTGTTCTCCCCTTATATTTCGCCCACGCCAGCTGTAAGAGTCATATCCACTTTACTCGAACGTTCTCTACGTTCCGGGGAACAATTTGCCATATGTGGGAGCATGAAGTGTTGTCGCGTTGGGAAGAAAATGGCAAAAGAAGAGTGTTTTGGCCAGTGGTTTAGGCCCTTTAGGACACCAAGATGGCGCTGGACCCTACATTTTCCATCCAAGACGTTGTGACGTCACTGGCACCAGATTGGTCAAGAACAGTGACGTGGCACAGGGAGCCAATGAGAAACGCCCCTGGCAAGTATGACGTAACGAGTGCAGGGGGGTCCGGACGGCGCGGGCCGTGGCGCCAAGGAGTTTGACACGACACGTCGAGGAGGTCGGACGTGCGATAGGGGGTCCTGTCAGTCTGACAGTTTTCGCCCCAGATCCGGTGGATTTACGCTTCATCCTGTAGTCTGCAAGCACCCTGTGAGGTCTTCCTATATTCCATGTGTTGGACCGAAGATGGAATTGACTAGAAATGAGCAGCAAGTGATCCAGTGACAGGTGTGTTGCAAGAAGTGAAGTCTGAGCAGTGACGTCCGGGACGACTGTGCAGTTTCACCAGTTTAGGTGACGACATAGCGGCTGGGCCAATCCGCTGAGAGGCAGGAGAAGAACGAAGCTAACTGGGAATCAGAACGACTGCAGCCGAGAGAAAGGACTGCTGACGTAGTTGTGAGGAGAAGTCGACGGCCAAGAGACCGACTCCAACCCTTCAAGAGGTTGTGGAGGAGCACGGGCCAGCAGAGGATAGAGCACAGTGAAGACGCGTTTTTGAGTGTTGATTGGGTTCCTGGAGGGAGCATCAGTGTGTGTGGGGGGGCATTCCCTACAGCGAGTCGAGAGCTGGGACCGGGAGCGACAATTCAACTCTCAATAGAGGACAAGTCCACATCATTGAGGTGGAAGTAGATAATTCAGCTTTCCCTCCCCATTCCCCTTTAGTCAGCTATTTAGCCAGAGTATCTTCTATGTCGTGAGCAGGGCTCACCAATGTCTATGTCATAGTATCTTATCTTGAGGTTATCTTGAGATGATTTCGGGGCTTTAGTGTCCCCGCGGCCCGGTCCGCGGCCAGGCCTCCACCCCCAGGAAGCAGCCCGTGACAGCTGACTAACACCCAGGTACCTATTTTACTGCTAGGTAACAGGGGCATAGGGTGAAAGAAACTCTGCCCATTGTTTCTCGCCGGCGCCCAGGATCGAACCCGGGACCACAGGATCACAAGTCCAGCGTGCTGTCCGCTCGGCCGACCGGCTCCCAGGCTAGTAAGACACAGTTGTGCAGAGAGATGCTGTAGAGAGCTCTCGCGAAATATATATGTGGTGTGTAAGTGCACCTGTGATTTATCGAAGAGTTTGCTGTATTGAGGACATTTACATTCATGTGACATTAATATTATAAGTTTGTGCCAGAGAATATATATATATATAAATGTACCATTTATTAGTACAAGGCTGTGTGCCCCGTATTGACTCATTAGTAATAATGAGTCAATAATATATATCTATATATATATATATATATATATATATATATATATATATATATATATATATATATATATATATATATATATATATATATATATATATATATTGTGACCATAATCTCCTTCAAGAGATTGAGCCTGCTCTTTCCTCCACAAATACGTCGATACATCTATATAAAACTACTATGGAAGAAATGTCCAACAACGACAACAACACCAGCAAGGTTTGCCAGAGAGCAAAACGTATGCAACCAGGAACACCTGCTCAGACTCAAACCGCCAAACTACCTGTCTTGCTGCCGGCTCCTCGCTGATTGGTCGCCGGTCTGGCTGCTACTGCACTCCACCCCCCCATACTACTTGATGTCTGGGGCCGCCACGACCTCAGTCCTCAGAATATTCAGTGCTGTTACACGGTTAACACTTCTTCCTGGTAGACGTAAGCTTTGGCGTACGTGTACTGAGAGAGGTGATAGCTTAAAGCCAATATTCTGCACCTCTCATTTACTTGTATATTGCACTTCTTGTTATTTTGCTCACTTGTCTTAACGTAACTTTTCATTGTGTCATTTAATTATTCTTATTATTTTGATTGATTGATTTTATTATACGAATTTGTTTGTCCATTTTATTCATGTTTTGTTTATTTAACGTAATTAAAATTCCATTGTTAAAGTTTACTTGTGTTTTGTGTGTCTTCTCCTTACCTTACCACAGACGAAGTTCCGGATTTTCTATATTTTTTTTTAATACTATCTGACGAGGCCATACCCCTAGCTTTGAACAGCCGAACACCAACGCGTTACCATCACATATTATATGGGGGCCTGTCCTAGGAGCTTCACTCAGGTACTGGTGCCAAGTGGTAATTTATGGTAAGCGTATTTAACTTTGTTAATGTAGCTTTTACTATTTTTCATATTCAATTTCATTTTTTATATGGTGCGGTGTATTGTGCATTACGAGAGTAACATATAGTGAAGGTGAGACAACTTTGGATTACGTGGTGACTGTAGGCCGCAGTCATACTCTTAATTGGTCATCTCTCCCTCCGTGTTATTACTCATGTTTACCATCTTTGTCCCTTGGATATTTCTCATTTTTGACAGATCATCATATTGGTACCCTGGTACTGTGGTCTGCCCCGGGTCAAGTGCACCCAATCTTCTGCAATCTGACTGTAGGAGGACAAAGAGGGCCATAGTTCCTCTAGCTCGAACTTTAGTTGCTGAATTGGGACCTCAGCAGCAGTTCTCGTCACCAGTTGACACCTCGCACCCCTACACGTCAGTCAGAGATGATGATACATACAACGGTAGGGAATTAGCTTACTTTTTCAGAGCACAAAAGTTCGCTAATTCTGTAAGTATCATATTAAATTCAGTAGGAAAAACTTGCTTTATGTCCTATAGAGACTTGGCAAGGTATGCCTACATCCTTGGACTACCAATTTTACTTTTGAGGCATTTAACTGTTTCATTTGTTTTCGAAACTCTGTTTCATTTGTTAGTAGGATTTTCTTGCCCTTATCCTCTTACATGAGTACCGGGTACAAGATTTCCTGCGCCCTTGATTTAATTTAATCATTTAACATCTTTTACTTAACTTTAATTGTTAAAGATCCCACTAGGATAGGTATCAGTTGCCACGTTGTCCTGTTTCTGACATTCACTATTGAATATTCGTGTACCTTTATTTGCTAATTTCACCATGTTTCGTCTCCAAGCTTTCCGTGCAAATCCAGCAGGTGAAATAGGGACTTTAAGTCGTGCCAAGAGGACTGAATTACAAACTCTTGCACATGAGTATCAACTAGAAGTTCCCTACCAAGCCAACAAAAATGACCTACACAACCTGTTGCTGGATTACTATTTAGAGCAAGGTAAGATAGACTCTGAAACTCATGAAACTTACTATATTGCAGATAAAACTGATTTGGCGACGATGAAACTCAAACTAGAGCTGGCCAAGATTGAACGTGAGCAGCAAAGGGAAGCCCGCGAACAACAAAGAGAAGCAGCTGCCATACGGAGGGAAGAAATCGCCCTCAAAGAACGTGAGTTTGCAATGCTCCGTGAGCGAGAACAAGTACAGCTTGAAACAAAACGACGCGAGTTGGAGATGCAACGTGAACATGACAAGCAACAAGCGACTCTGGCTCTAGAGTGTCGTCAACGAGAATTCGCGTTGGAAACTTCACACTTCACTCAACGCCAGCAAGCTACTGCCAATCTTCCCGTCAGTTTTAATATATCACATGCAAGTAAGTTAATGCCATCCATTTGTAGAAGCAGAAGTTGACGTGTTTTTCACCACCTTTGAAACCCTTGCTAATCAACTCAGTTGGCCTGTCGACCAATGGGCCACACTTCTCAGAGTCCATCTTACAGGTAGAGCTGCAGTCACACTCAGTACTTTGGCGTCTGAGAATGACTACCACACTCTGAAACAAGCAGTGTTGGACGCCTACCTACTTTCCACAGAAAGTTATAGAAGGAAATTCCGTGACCACCTGAAGGCAAGTACCACTACCTTCCTTGAGTTTGCTAACACAAAACGGAGATATTTCATGAAATGGCTGGAAGCAGCACATGTCTCTACTTTTACAGAACTCGTCAACCTGATGCTAGTTGAAGAATTCTTGAGACGTGTGCCGCCTCCTGTCCGTCTCTACTTAGCAGATAAAGAAGAAACCGACTACCTGAAGTGTGCTAAGTCGGCTGACACTTACAGCCTCATCCACCGGCTGACACCCGAACCATCCTCCAGTAAGAAGTCGTGGTACAGTTACGAGAAAGTGAGCCCCGATCAAGCTGGTTCACAACTGTACTGCACGTATTGTAGACTCTATGGACATACCATAGACAAGTGTGGTAAGTCTCAATACAAGGGAACCACTGACCAACAAAAACCCAAACCAACTCCTCCTAAGTCCGGTAAGCCTGTGATGAATGTTGGTGTTAATGTTCTTTCTCTTTTCAGTAACCACCTGTATACTGGAACTGTCTCTGCCAACGGTTCAAATCCGGAGGGACGTTTCAAATTGAAGATCTTGAGGGACACAGCGGCTCTTCAATCGATCATCTTGAAGTCGGCTGTGCCCAACATCGCCTACACCGGAGAAACTGTCTTCATCACTGACCTCACTGCTACCACTCCATACCCTCTCGCCCGAGTCCACCTGGATTGTCCCTACGTGAACGGAGAAGTCCAAGTCGCCGTCAGGGAAAAGCCTTTTCCCATGCCTGGAGTGCAACTTCTCCTAGGCAACGACTTGGCAGAAGACCTGCAACCGACCAACCTGATCGTCATGGACAAACCCCAGGTGTGTAACTCTGTGCCAAGTAACCCTATTCTAGAGTATGTTCCAGCAGAGGTTCAAGAGAGTGATGAAGTTTCTCCTCCGGTTCTCGTGACCACCCGTGCACAAGCAGCACGTCCACAGCCAGCTGACTCTACTGCTACCGCTGTCCCTCAAGACCCTCAGAAACTACCCCCGCATCTGACCAAGTTGGAGTTCCGTAAGTTGCAGAGGGAAGATCTTACTTTAACACCATTGTTTTTCCAGGCTGAGACTCAACCCGACAGTATTCCTGGGTTCTTCCTAGAGAACGACTTGCTCTACCGCAGATATAGACCCAGTAAACTGAAGGAGGAGGACGATTGGGCCAACATCGAACAACTTGTGATTCCTACCAGCCTGCGGCCCACTATTCTACGCCTGGCCCACGGAGCACTCTCCCACTACGGCTTCAACAAGACTTACCATGGAATTCGTCAAGACTACTACTGGCCAGGTATGGTAAATAACGTCAAACAGTACGTAAAACAGTGTCATACATGTCAGATGGCAGGCAAACCGAACATCTCCATTCCCAGAGCGCCACTGATTCCCATACAGGTGCCTGCGGAACCTTTCCACAGACTCATAATAGACTGTGTTGGTCCTTTACCTCGGACCAGTTCAGGTAACGCCTACATCCTAACCATCCTGTGTCCTACCACCAAATTTCCCATAGCAGTTCCAGTGAAGAACATCACGGCTGCTACGGTTGTAAAACATCTATTGAAGATCTTCACTCAATACGGATTTCCCAGGGAGATTCAGAGCGACTGTGGTACCAACTTCACCAGTGATCTCTTCAAAAGGACACTGGAGGAGTTCAACATCAAACAGGTATTGTCCAGCCCCTATCATCCTGCTTCACAGGGTTCTCTTGAACGTAGTCATCAGACTATCAAAGCACTCTTGAAAAAGTTTTGTAGTGAAACCTCGAAGGATTGGGATAAGCAGATTGACCTTATAATGTGTATTTTCAGAAGTCTCCCCAATGAGTCCCTAGGAGTATCTCCTTATGAGATGCTCTACGGCCGTAAGTGCCGTACTCCCCTTAAGGCTTTCAAAGACTCTCTCCGAGATGCCACCTTCAGTGAGCATCAGAATGTGCCCCAGTTTCTTCAAAACCTTCAACACATTCTAGAGAGAGTCCACCGTTTTGCCCATGATAATCTATTGAAAGCCCAGGAGAAGATGAAAACTCATTACAACCAGACCAGCAAAGTACGAAAATTCAAGCCGGGAGACTTCGTCCTTGCATACTTCCCTATCCCAGGTTCACCTTTACAAAACAGGTTTTCAGGACCCTACCGCGTCAAAGAGTGCAGAAGCAACAACAACTACGTCATAGAGACTCCAGATAGGCGGCGGAAGACCCAGCTGTGCCACGTCAACCTCCTGAAACAATATAATGGTACTCCTCCCACTGTCCTGACTAACTGTTCTACCTTCACAGAACCCTACATCCACAGTGAGACCTTCCCAGCTTCTCCTCCCGAAATCCTTAATGATCTTCCCAAATACTTTCAGGATAATAATCGTGCTCCTTTGCCCTATTCTAATTCCACTCTCACCTCGTCAGATAAGCCCTTCATCCTCCATGTCGACGCCAGTGGTACCGACGTTGGTGGTGTCGTGATGCAGCAACGAGGCGAGGAGAACACACCTGTCAGCGACTACTGCTACAAGGAACTACGGAACAATTGGCAAGGAGCTACTCTTCCTCATCCTGAAGCTCCAGCACTTCACTCCACACCTGAAAAGTGCTCGGTCCACCATCAACACGGACCACACCACTCCACACCTGAAAAGTGCTCGGTCCACCATCAACACGGACCACACCACCCTACACCTCCTGCAGCACGCCCACTTCCCATCTCAACGTCTTCTACTATGGGCTTGATAACTGCAGAAATTCAACCTGGAGATACGCTATACCAAGATTCCGACAACATCTTAGCCAATGATCTCTCCAGAGTTTATGAAGTAGAAGCGACTCCATCCATTACTCCACCACATAACGACGTACTTCTTCCAGAACCGCAGGCTTCGGGGGAGAGTTGTGACGATAATCTCCTTCAAGAGATTGAGCCTGCTCTTCCCTCCACAAATACGTCGATACATCTATATAAAACTACTATGGAAGAAATGTCCAACAACGACAACAACACCAGCAAGGTTTGCCAGAGAGCAAAACGTATGCAACCAGGAACACCTGCTCAGACTCAAACCGCCAAACTACCTGTCTTGCTGCCGGCTCCTCGCTGATTGGTCGCCGGTCTGGCTGCTACTGCACTCCACCCCCCCATACTACTTGATGTCTGGGGCCGCCACGACCTCAGTCCTCAGAATATTCAGTGCTTTCACAGTTAACACTTCTCCCTGCTAGACGTAAGCTTTGGCGTACGTGTACTAAGAGAGGTGATAGCTTAAAGCCAATATTCCCGCACCTCTCATTTACTTGTATATTGCACTTCTTGTTATTTTGCTCACTTGTCTTAACGTAACTTTTCATTGTGTCATTTAATTATTCTTATTATTTTGATTGATTGATTTTATTATACGAAGTTGTTTGTCCATTTTATTCATGTTTTGTTTATTTAACGTAATTAAAATTCCATTGTTAAAGTTTACTTGTGTTTTGTGTGTCTTCTCCTTACCTTACCACAGACGAAGTTCCAGATTTTCTATTTTTTTTAATACTATGTGACGAGGCCATACCCCTAGCTTTGAACAGCCGAACACCAACGCGTTACCGTCACAATATATATATATATATATATATATATATATATATATATATATATATATATATATATATATATATATATATATATGCTGGAGTATTGAATAGTATTTTCATGTGTACAATGATTTACTGTGTTTATTGCCATTAAAGTAATTTACTGTATTTGGGGCCATTATAGTGGTTTACTGTGTTTTTTCGCCAGTATAGTGAGCTACTGTGTTTATGGACAGTATTGTGATCTACTGTGTTTAATGCCAGTACAGTGAGTTACTGTGTTTATTGCCATTATAGCAATCTACTGTGTTTGTGGACAGTATAGTGGTCTACTGTGTTTATTACCATTGTAGCAATTTACTGTGTTGATTGCCAGTATTGTGGTTACTGTGAATTTGAAGAAATAAGTACTTAACGCCAGGACAACAAGTACAGAGAGAGAGTATACAGTGAAGGGGCGTGGCAGCTGGGAGTATACGGCGGTGGGGGAGTGTTGCCATCGCGTAGCGTTCCTGATTTTGAAGAGAGAGTGATTTGCTGCCATGTACTTCGTTGCCTTGTTGTTGATCCAGAGCTATAATACTTTAATATTTTAGGTAAAACACAAAACCACCTTCGTGTTTGTGTTATCCCTCCATAACTTGTTGCTATTGAGATTATTGAGTCCATATAGAGAGAGAGTGATTGAGATATATACATGCCTGTTACCAGTTTTATTTAGTGTGCTCTCTGCCACAACCACCACAATTCCACAATACCACTGACGTGTTACTGGACACGGAGAACACCAGCTGGCGACCTTTCAGTTAGTAGTAGAGCCCTTTGTTGGGGCGGGCACACGTTCAAGAGAGTAGATCGTGTTCCCACTCGTCTCCAGGCTATAAGGCCAGCCGGAGATAGACTGGGAAACTCTCCAGGTGAACAGTGGCACTTCGAGAATGGAGTGAAGACCCGCAGGGCTACAGTAAGTAACAGTTACCACTACTAGTACTTGGTGGAGACTGGTGAGAGGGAGTGACACATCGACATTGGCAATATTGCCAGGATTTAAGTCCGAGATTAGTAGAGTAGCCCTGACATTGGCGACCTTGCCAGGATTTAAGTTCGAGATTTAGAGTAACCCCGACAACCTGGAGGACAGAATGGCCTTGGGCATCAAGGATATGCCAAATGTCATCGTGGCAGTCCTGCAGATTCCGAACACCGGTTACAACATGGGGCGGGATGAGAATAGTGCCAACACTGGCATTCAACCGAGCATTCTTTGAGACCCGAACAGGGATCTCGCCAAGGCAGAATAAGGCAGCCAAGCGGGAAGCTGCATCCTGAGAAGGAGCAGCAACGACACGTGTACCGAGACGAGTGGGGTTGAAGGTAACAGACGCATCCACGGAATCAACGAGATGCCGATGGAGGGAGAAATCGCCAGGAGGTGCAGAATCAAGAGGGAGGAGATCAAAGTATTTGGCCCACGAAGCAGGACCAAACAAGGCCTGATACGCATCAGTACAGGAAGGAAACGAGCGAGTGCGGCCGTGGCCGTGGCGCTGACGGCGTTGAGAACCCCCAGAGAGAGAGGGGTCAAAAGGCGCAGTAGTCACAACGAGAGACTTAGCCACACCAGGGGACGAAGTGGTCACCACTGGGGGCTCGAGGCTCGACCCAACCACAGAGGAGGGAGGAGAGCTCGGGGAAGAAGTCAGAAAGGGCAAAGAAGGAGCAACGTCGGGGCCAATGCAGCGGGGGCTACAGAGCCCAGTCTTCCAATACAGGCTGACTCGGGGGCTTGGTCGCCCATCCCACGAGCCTGAGATGGTACAACAGAAACATTCAACGACATATAGACAAAGAGAAAGAAATTCATCCACGAATGTTCCCCCATACCCACCATGGAGCCACAATTAGAGGCAGGACACACAACAGGAAGCTATTGCCGATCATGCCGGGGCCTCCCAGGGGTGCGTCATGAGGATACGCCCCACAAACGCCACCTTAATTAAGAACCGTCAGTCCGTCGAGATCAAGCTCAGCGACGAAAGGGGGATTGACAATAAAAGGTTCCCCTCGCTCGAGACGTTGGGTACTACAGTTCTACGGGTGCAAGAGTATGCCGTCTCAAGCACCCGTGCGTCAAAATAGAAGAAGTCCAAAGGAATTACCAAAACAAGCAAAAGGTTGGCAGGAAACGGCAAGCAGATAGGAGCAGAGGGGGGAGAAAACGAAACAGAATGAAAAAGAAAAGGTGCTCAGCACAATTGGAGAGGATGGCAGCAGGAGCACAAGGCTAGAAAAGGACAGAGGACTGTCCCAAGGAGCATCACACTCCTGCAGCCGCCCACTAAGCCCCCCTCACGGTAGCAACAAGCTGAGCGGGGAGGTGGGGAGAGGCGGGCAAGATGGTGGCGGTGGTGTGGAGAGGCGGGCAAGATGGTGGTGGTGGTGTGGAGAGGCGGGCAAGATGGTGGTGGTGGTGTGGAGTGGCTGGCAAGATGGTGGCAGTGGTGTGGAGAGGTGGGCAAGATGGTGGCGATGGTGTGGAGAGGGGGGCAAGATGGTGGCGGTGGTGTGGAGTGGCGGGCAAGATAGTGGCGGTGATGTGGAGAGGCGGGCAAGATGGTGGTGGTGGTGTGAGGTGAGGAAGATGGTGGCGGTGTGGAGAGGCGGGCAAGAAGTTGGTGAGCCAAGCCTGATGGTAGTAGTGAGAGCGGCAAACAAAAACACTGCATAAAACGATACCCAAGAATGATTGAGGAGCTGAAAGATGCGTTATTTCTCTCCTGGGAGATGAGGAGCGCTCCGTCATGTGATATTAAACCACTGAAGTTCAAAGTCTCGAGATATAGAGTCCAGGAAGTTTCGTCGGAAAGAAGGCCCAGGGAAACCTGGATAAAACCGTACCTATTTTAAACTCTTAAGAAACAGACAAAGTTGGAGAATTTTGGAATTTGAAAGACTAGTTAGGGATAAGCTTTTTGTTTGTCTCTGACCATTATCTGCCTTTGGATCCAGACTTTTTGAATGCATCTCTGTGTTGGAAAGTGAGAAAATCTATTAGATGCTTCGGATGAAAATCTTGAACATTATGAACTTTTAGAGAACTGTTATTTCTACCTGATAGTCTTGCCTTGATTATATTTAATATTTGTTTTCTGATACCTTCAACATCTTCATTTCTAAATTCTTGATTAAATTCAAGTTGAATAATATTTAACTACTTTCCACTACCTTTAAATGTGTTTTCATTGAAGGCATATTTGTAATAGATAAACACTATCAAGAGAATATTGTATAAAAAAAATTATATATATACTTTGATGACAATCCTTATATATGGTTTTACCAATTTAACAAATGATATATTTCAGGTTTTATATTTTAATTGTGGTATTACCCGTCCTCTCAAAAAAGTGACTTCAGAACCCCTAATGGACAAATAACAGGGTACTGTAAATTATAACGGCTAAGGAACAATACCATATAGATAGTGCTTAGAGGGGAAAAGAAAGACCAAAAGGAATAGGAAAACTTGCAGCAACAGTAGGTAAGAACCTGATAGCAAACTTTATCAAAGGCTTTTGTGGTATGTTAGGTAACGAGAAAACAAGCACAGCTGCCATCACAGGCTGACGAAAAGTGAAGGAAAAGAGAACTGATGTTTAGTCGACCAGACCGGACTTGTGTGTTGGGGAGACTTCATATTTTGTATTTTGATGTTCAGTAATTGCATAAAACTACATATTGTATCACATAACTGTATCAGAACAGTGATAAGGATGTGGGGGGGGGGGAGGG